>NC_039251.1:4033130-4313680 GCF_003368295.1 Carassius auratus | reverse complement strand
GCTTTATTGTATTTCACACTTACAATATAATAAACAGTGTTAAAAGCCGGACCCAAGCGCTCCGCCCAAAATGCAATTATATAACAGGAGAGCAGCCAGATACGTACATTTGTAACCCATCTAAAAGCAAGGCTTAATGTTAGAGGGGTGCTGGACGTCCTTGGTATGCATTTGTTATAGAGATAAAGGCTCCTGCAGGAGAGACTACTATTGCAACAGTATAAAAAAAGACACTACTGTGGCAGTGGAGAAATACAGATAAGAGGCTCCTGCGAGAGTTGACACTGCTGCGACAGTGGAGAAGTACAGATCAAGGTTATAATAGTTAATGAAAACGAACGAAAAAACGAAAAAAAAAAGAGACATTACAAAACAATTATAACTAACTAAAACTGTAATGTGTGTTTGACAAAACTAACTAAAACTAACTAAAATAAAATTACTGATTAAATGTCCTTAGTTTTTGTCTTTGTCAATGTCTTTCATAGAGCAAATAAAGTTCAGCTGCATTTCCTTTTCCTGCGTCTCTCACGAATGCGTTTCTCACACACACACACACACACACACACACATACACACACAGCCCCTCCATGAGAACGAGTGCTTGACATTGAAAGCAAGTTCGCGAAAGGTTAGTATCTCGTGAACACCTTTACAGATTCACACAATAAAAAGTGGTATAAAAATATTTATAGTCTGAATATAATTGTGTCAGTGTAATGTCGACCTGAGAAGCGATTGCTACTTTAGAAAGTTAAGTAGTCACAATTTTGAGGTAAAATGCACTTGGGTTGTCGATGTCAGAACACTATATAAGCTGTGATTCAAATATTAAATAATGGTATGTCAAATGTTTACTCTGTAACTGTCATATGTTACACTGATTGTTTGCTGCTTCATTTCAGATGAGTAGGTTATTGTATAGGGTAAATTTAGTATAGGGTGTAAAAATTTTGTACAGCTGTGGTATTTGTATAGAAAATTATTGCTTGACTGAAGTAAATCCATCTCTCTCTTTCTCACCCATGCACACTCACTCACACACACACACACACACACACACACACACACACACACACACACACACACACACAAATCAAAAAGCTGTATTTAAAGTTTTCTTTTATTTGTTATTTGTCATGTTCTTTTCTCAGATTGAGCTCCCTGACAATCTGACAGAGAATTCTTGTTGTGGCCCAAAAATGGGTTGAATACATGAAATTCATGTATGTCTTCTTTAATTTGTTGGCTCTTTAGGTTTTTACTGGCATACGTCACTTACAAATTCTGCACTTACTGCAGAGTGTTGAGACTGTTTACATATTTGTGCCCATATGTACATTTTATGTACTGGTTTTATTTTGAATTAATATTTTCTAAAATTGTATGATGTTTTTGTTGAGTTATTATTACACAACATTTTCAGAACTTTTTTTAATCTTGCCCCTGACAAATAACCCCAATTATGAAAAAAGACTAAAACTACCACTAAAACTAATAAAAACTAAACTAAAACTAAGCATTTTTCAAAAAATAAAAACTAAACTAGAAAACCCACTTTAAGAACTATTTAAAAAACAAAACTGAATATGAAAACAAAAAGTCAAAACGAACATAAAAATAAAAACTAATGGAAAATGCTAAACTATAATAACCTTGGTTCAGATAGAGGCTGATGCGGGAGCAGACACTGCTGCGGCAGTGGGGAAATACAGAAAAGGCTCCTGCGGGAGCGGGCACTGCTGCAGCAATGTGGGAATTAGGTAAGGCTCCTGCAGGAGCGGGATGATGCTGGGAAAGCTGGAGCGGGGATGGGGCTGTTATATATGGATGTTAAAGGGGGTTAGCTATGGTGGGTCAGGAGTTTGAGTGAACAGGGATGGACTGGCGTTAAATGGGTTAGCTGATGAGGGTTCAGTGAGCTTCTTTGATATGAAATCGTTGTGACTGCACGTAGTTCTTGAAGGCTCAGAGGGATGGGTAGGGGTGTGGCAGAAGATAAGAGAGAAGGAAGGGCGAGCATGTGAGGAGGAGGAAAGATAGCTGGCCGGAACCGCTTGCGGAGGGGTGCTCATGCTTGGGATGGCACAGGGAGTTGAAGAAAGAGGGGCAAGAGTGGGGGGATGGTGGGTATCGGGGCTTTCACCATTAGCAGAGGCATGCTTATGCTTGGGACAGCTCTGAGAGCGGAAAAAAAAGAAGGGAAAGAGAGGGGGAATGGCAGGCATCATCTGGGCCTTGAGTTGGACTGTGGGACTGCAGGCCATGGGTTGGGATGGGGGTTGTATGAAAAGGGGTGTGGATCGGTCTGTGCCACTTGCGGAGGCATGCTCATGCTAGTATCTGCTATGGGAGCTGGAGGCCACTGAAAAGGAAAAAAACGGGTTAAGAAATAGGGCTGGGTGATAAATAAATTTTATCAATTAACTCAAATGTGTAGTTTACATCGATTTGTTTGAATGAAAATATATATATTTTTTTATGAATTATTTTTTTTTTACATCAGTCAACGCTCCACTCAGGGCTTCCGTAGTTCTGATTAGACTCAACCCTCACCCAGCGCATTTGCTATAGAGATATGCTGCCGAGTGAAGGGGTGATCACACTAGACTTTCAACGAGCAACATTTTTGGGACGCCACTGCAAATATGGGCGGGAACAGGATATATCATCCAGGACCAAGGTTTCCCCTCAGTTATCAAAACATGGATACCGATGTGCTTGAATTGTGTTTTTGCGAAATGTGATGTGACACGATCCCCATCAATAAACTGATGCCTCATTCTATTTATGTCTAAATGTTCTGACACTACTTTCAGATGATTTGCAACTGTTTGGCGTTATCAAATGTAGACAGACTTTGAGCGCAGCGGGGCGTGACACGACATCTCTCGTGTCTAGTGTAGACACTTCCAGCCGTTTTAGACCCTCTCCAAAGCAGACAAATTTGAAAATGCTGTTTTCATGTTCCAGTATGGACTGTGGAATTGGAGGCTTTTGAAAATGATTAAGCAGATATAGTCTTTTAATGCATTGTACCAATTGACATGTTTATACCAATAATGTTAATTTTGCAGTTGTGCTGTTCACTTTCACACTGGTGATAAAGATATTTACTTTGCACACTCTTCATATCACAGTCCTAAAAAATGCAGAAAATTTACCCACGATTGCTGTCCTGCTGCAAAACACAAGGACATTTGCGTTTTAGATCAAATTCTGAGTGAGCGTACCAGTGAATGGTGAAATATTTCCATAAATTAATGGATCCTGCCAGAAGAAATGTGTGAAACTTATGTCTGTATCATCTCAGTGAGGTTTGTACATGCACAGTAAGGCAAATGTAATGCTTTCAGACATTTCAGTGTGGATGATAAACTTATCAAAAACCTTATTAAACCTTTTATACTGTATTATGACCACACTTCACAACTAAATTTCAGTATCGTGATAATACCATTTACCTTGATGAAAGCATTAGCAATTAATCGAAGCATGGAAATTTGATAACATCACATGCCTACTATGAAACAATATCTCACATTCAACTCTGTGTGTCTGTTCAGTCCTGAAGCACATGACAGATTCAAACAGCAGCATTGAGCATCAACATGCAGAAATCTGATTCTATCAGCATGATGTGTCAATAACAAACTACACACACTTCAACTACAATTAACACTGTGTCTTTGTCTTCTACAGGTTGATAAAGTGTGGCGTCACAGATGAAGGTTGTTCTGCTCTGGCTTCAGCTCTGAGATCAAACCCCTCACACCTGAGAGAACTGGATCTGTCTGAGAATAACATAGGAGATTCAAGCTTGACGTTCATCTGTTCCGTACTGGAGGATCACCGCTGTAAACTGGAGAAACTAGAGTAAGGTCATATTTGATCTTCAGGGTATATTTCGGGTGACAAAATTTCTCATGGCTCAGTATGGTTCCATATGTGTATGACATGGTATATGGCCACCCTATGAGAAATGTTATTTCATGGCATATATATATATATATATATATATATATATATATATATATATATATATATATATATATATATACAGTACAGACCAAAAGTTTGGAAACATTACTAATTTTAATGTTTTTGAAAGAAGTTTCTTCTGCTCATCAAGCCTGCATTTATTTGATCAAAAATACAGAAAAACACAGTAATATTGTGAAATATTATTACAACTTAAAATAATAGTTTTCTGTTTGAATATACTTAAAAAAAACAATTTATTCCTGTGATGCAAAGCTGAATTTTCAGCATCATTACTCCAGTAGTGTATATTATTTTTTTTATGTTTTTATTTTAAAAACATAGCTACTTTTTTTTTTATTATTATTCATCAAAGTATCCTAAAAAAGTATCACATGTTCCGAAAAAATATTAAGCAGCAGAATTGGATGGTAATTTCGTTCTACGAAAAGCTTAGTTATCTTTGATTAGGCTGTTCTCATGTGATTAAATAATACTACTTCGCTCTGATCACCCAGTTATAAAGATATTTTGAAATACGGGACAAAACTTTTTTTTTTTAAATGTGAGTCACTCAAAATAGAGCTGAAATACGGGTCTGTCTTGGGAAAAACTGGACGTCTGGTCACCCTAAGTATATTTGAAGTATCCTCTTTCTGCTGCTGTGAGTTCAACTGATTGAGCTGTATATGGGTGAACATGAGCTGCTCCTCAGGAACATGATATTGCAGGATTGAGAGTCACACTGAAGTACACACTTTCACACACAGTCAACATTTAACACGATAGCTGCTCGCATTTCAGCCTGTCTGAGTGACATTTCTAGCTGGATTAATAACCATCACCTTCAGCTCAACCTTATGAAAACAGAACTCCTGGTGATTCCAGTTAACCCATTGTTTCATCACAACTTCTCTATACAGCTGGGCTCATAAACCATTACTCCTTCGAGGACAGCCAGAAACCTAGGAATTGTGTTGGATCATCAGTTAAGCTTCACAGACCACATTGCTACAACGACCCGGTCCTGCAGATTTGCCTTATACAACATTAAGAAGATTAGACCCTTCCTCTCAGAGCAAGCCACACAACTTCTTGTCCAAGCTCTTGTTCTCTCCAGACTGGACTAGTGTAATGCTCTCCTGGGGAGCCTTTCTGCATGTACTGTCAAGCCTCTGCAATTGATCCAGAATGCAGCAGCGAGGGTTGCCTTCAATGAGCCAAAAACAGCTCACATTACTCCTCTCCTCATCAGGTTACACTGGCTACCAGTAGCCGCTCGCATCAAATTCAAGGTACTGATGCTTGCCTACAAGACGACCACTGGCACGGCACCAACTTACCTAAACTCACTGGTTAAATCCTATGTGCCCTCCAGAAGTTTGAGCTCTGCAAGTGAACGACGCCTTGTGGTGCCATCCCAAAGAAGTTCAAAATCACTCTCAAGGACCTTTTCCTGGACTGTGCCCAGCTGGTGGAATGACCTCCCAATCTCAATTCGTACAGCGGAGTCTTTACTCATTTTCAAGAAACATCTAAAGACTCATCTTTTTCGCCAGCACTTATCCAACTAATACTAGCACTTTTCCTTTTCTTGTCTTTTCATTTATTAAAAATAAATAAATAAATAAATAACCATGGCTATGCGTTTTGGATGCAATTAATCACGAATAATAGTTTGACAGCACTAAAATCACACAAATCACTGCTGCATATGTATGAGTACAGATCTAAATAACACAGTATAATTCAGTTAGTGGATAGTGTAATTTATTTAAAACCATCAAACATGTTGATTTGTGCTTTAAAGGTAAAGGAATATGTAATATTTCCCTCGTATGTGTGAAGGAAGGAGTTCGGCGTCGGCTGGCTGAGGCTCGTGGTACTTTATTCAATATTCCACAAATGATAAACACTTGCGCCAACATTAAACTTCAATAACTATATCACAGTATTCTTGTAGCACATGCTTTTTGTCGCTAGTTCACCCAAAAATGAATATTAAGTCATGTACTCACCCTTGTGTTGTTCTAATTGCTGTATGGCCTTTTTTCTTTTTTTGGACCACAAAATATGTGCTAATTCATAAAATGGCAGTGGACAGCACTCAGCTTGAAGCTTTTAAAAAGACATAACATTTTTACAGAATGGTCCCATGGGACATATGTCGCATATGCAAAGTTTTCTGTAAGTGAAAGCAATGTGTGTTACTTTGGTAATACAGGTCGAATGTGTTTTGGTAGTACTGTGTTTTAATGTAAATGGTTTATCTTTATGCAAAACAAAGCAACCTCAGTGTCTGATCGCAGGCCTTCCCGCTCCTTGTGTTCTCTCCAGCACTGGAAAGCTGGTCCGCTGACATTGAGTCGTAAGCCTTCTTTTTTTTCCGAGGATTTTTTATTATTATTTTCTAGTTTTTTATATAAATATCTGCCATCTCTATCTTTCTGTCATCGGCTAATGTCTGTCCTGTGCACTAAGCACTCTCTTGTCCCCATCATGAGTAGACACGCCCCTTACTGATGACTGGTTACAAGTTTGTTTTGTGTGTGATTGTTCTCTACAGGTTGGATTATTGTGGTGTCACAGATGAAGGTTGTTCTGCTCTGGCTTCAGCTCTGAGATCAAACCCCTCACACCTGAGACAACTGAATCTGACTGAGAATAAAATAGGAGGTTCAGTGAATCTGCTGTCTGATGTACTACAAAATCCTCACTGTAAACTAGAGAAACTGTGGTAAGATATATATATATATATATATATATATATATATGCTATATATATATATATATATATATATATGAAACTGTGTATAGATAAAACAATCACAGATTCTTAACAAATGTATGAGAAGTTGTAACATTACCAGTAAATTCGGAATTCTGCTGTGTGTGAATGCAGAAGGAAAATTACCGGTAGGAGCACGTAAGAGTTCAGAACACGGTGACGTAAGACGTCTACCAATCATAACAATGTGAAGCATTCACGCACTGTTTAATAAAATAAAATAAATGTCATCCATCCAACTGAAGCGACAGTGAAATTAAGGCACTTCCCATTATCCAGTCCGATGAATTAATTTGTCGTCATCTGAGAGAAACTGTTAGTGATGCAGTAACGTATGATAAAATTGTTAAAACTGTTAACTGTCGCCGACAGGACAAAGTCAGGTCATCAATAAACTGAAAACATTGCGTCTTAATATCTAAAAAATAAACGACCATCACAAACGAAATAGTAGTGGAAGTATTTCTTGTTCCTATTATGACTTTTGTCAGTCTATTTGTTCTGCTACTCCACAAATCTTGCGGCACGTCATGAAATAACACGCTGCCCACCATGCCGAACACACAAAAAAAATAATAATAACTTTAAGTTTTACAACTTAATTTTAATTTTAGTTTTTACATAGGGAAAAACAGATAGGGCACAAACGAGAAGTCGGAGCAGTGAAGAAGAGTGCTTGACATTCGGCATCAACTTTCGGTTTGCCCCGCAACTCACTTGAGGATGTTCAGCCCGTCTTTTTTTCCAATTCTCCCAAAACAGCTTATACTACTGTTTCAGCTATTAAAATAGCTCAGTTTTGTATGTTTGGAGCAGTTTTTGATCATTAACCTGTTAAATGTCACCCCGTCCCGTATACGGGACACCTACGTTGACTATACTATATTACAATCAAATCTAATCTAATCTTGACTAACTATATATCGTTGGAAAGGTCTAAGACTCCCAAATATATATTTGACCAATATTTTTTGTTAAAAATTATGTAGGAAAAGTAATAGATGAATTTATGACAAGAGTGCACCCTCAGAAATCTACATTACAAAAGGAGCTTTGACCTTTGTTTAAAAAAAAGACTTCCTCGTTGCCTTTTTCTCTATCACATTTTAGAAATCATCAGAAGTTATATATCACTTGAAAACATAAAATCTCAAAATTCATCCTTCAAAACCCATTTTAAAATCAGACATTGCATTACCATGTAAATGGTACATCAAAATCATGTTACAAAATGTTTTCAGTCATGAATTATAAAAAATTATGTTTGTATCATGCACATTCATGTCTATCTTCAAAAACGTGAGTGACAGTTAACAGGTTAAACAGGCATATAAGTTGTGTTTTTAAAGCGGCCAGCACAGAGAGAGAGTTTACATAGCCTATGTTTAATCAGTTTAGCCTTCTCAAATCATCACGAATTGTCTAAAATAAAATCTAAAGATATAAAACAGTTCAAGCATAACGATGTTTTAACGTTGAACCCAGATACATGCGCGCTATATGAATATTTTGTGTGGAGAATGCAAGATTAAGCACGCTTTTTTGGGACATAGGTGCCAGGGCGATCATGATATAACATAAATAAATATAAAATAAATAAATATAAAAATAAGAAAACAAACATGCTTTCTGCTGTCTCGTCTTGAACAGGAGAGCTTACAAAAATATACTGAAACTCAGCGAATACATGCCTCACAGACATGATGAATATATCTATAGAAAGCTTTTAATTACTACTTAACGAAATAATAAAAACAAACAACAAAAAATCTCAATACAATCATAATATAATCCGTTTAGGAGGCGTGTCTAATGAGGAGATGGCGAGTCAGGCAACACTACTCACAGACAACACTACTCACAGTGGGGCACATACTCAGAAAACACTAGTTTATTAGTAAATAATTCAAATATATTTTTACTATTTCCCATGTCACATTCATGGTAATTTTTCCGGTGCTTTGGGACATATTTTGAACTCAATTTGAACGCAGAACTGTTTATCTGCGCTGATAGACTATTTGATATGAATTTGGATCAGCATAGGCTACATTTGTGAATGCACCTTTTCTGCAAAGTGCGTCTTACAGACTGCAATTTACAATCGCAACTTCATTGTGCTATTAATCCTTTCAAGCCGATTTTCACTAAATTGGTCAGCTCCCGACAGCATCGGGTGTTTCATTAATGGGGAGTATAATTATTCAAAACAGTCGTCTATTACAATGTCTCTGTAACAAAAGCAGTTACATGAATAATAAATTTTGAAACAAAAAATTAAACCATAAACAGAAATACTGAACACGTATTACCCTCCATGTTTAAAAATACAAGCGCAGCTGTTTAGAGATTAATGACGCTTTTCCGGAAAAAAGACGGAATGTCGTTGACTGTGTGAACAGCGCATTTTTGAATTTACCTGTAAAGTTGTTCCGGTAATTTTACGGAACTTTACTGGTATTACTGTATGAAAGAGGCTAATAAAAGTCCTGTCGCTAATTGGTAAAATTATTGTATTATTGCAAATGCCATTAGAATCTCTGGTTGCTATAGAGACAGTCAGCATTGTGAGAAGTGCACAAACATTTACTAGAGCTTCAGTTTCTTCTGGTAGTTTGATTAATACTTCTTCACCTGTCCATCTCTGTGTAAGAGTTTATTTTCCTCTTATTTTCGGCTTTTTCTGAAATCCCAGGAGCTCATTGTGTTCTTAACGATGTCATAAAGATTTGTAATCGGGAACACGTGGCTCCTGTGAAGCAAATATCCTCCTGTAGGTGTTTATTAGGGGAGCTAGTGACTGTTTATCCTTATATCATTATGAAACAATATCTCACATTCAGCTCTGTGTGTCTGTTCAGTCCTGAAGCACATGACAGTTTCAAACAGCAGCATTGAGCATCAACATGCAGAAATCTCATTCTATCAGCAGCAGTTTGTGGCAATGCTTGTCATTATATCTCCTCTCCTGCTCTGAGAACAGAGTCAATAACAAACTACACACACTTCAACTACAATTAACACTGTTTCATTGTTCTCTACAGGTTGAGTTATTGTGGTGTAACAGACAAAGGTTGTTCTGCTCTGGCTTTAGCTCTGAGATCAAACCCCTCACACCTGAGAGAACTGAATCTGTCTGGGAATAATCTAGGAGATTCAGGAGTGAAGTTACTCTCTGATCTAAAAGATGATCCACATTATAAACTGGAGACATTATACTATTGTGAGTATATTATTATTTATCTTTTAAAATGGCCAAAGTTTCGTATTTGACCTTGTGTGTATAATTGAATTTAAGATAATAATTCAGCTCCACTTTAGTTTCTGTACTTTAAAATGTGTTTAATTCTGTAATGATCTACAGATATATTACTATTTTCATCTCTTCTGGTGTCTCTGTGTGTAAATGATAAAGAGAAATTTGTTGATCATTCACTTTTATTAATCCATGATCTCTGGTTGTAATATGAATATACTGTGTGTTTCTGAGCTGAATCTGCTGATGTGATGTGACAGCAGTAATGTCTCATACTCATATCTGACTGTCTGTGTGTTTTATTGTAGGACTCTCAGTCAGTTCAGTTTCCTCAGGATCAGCTGATGGTGAAGAGCCGCTACAGAGACGTCACAGTCACGCAATCAACAGAGACTGAAGACAAAGACACACAGCATTACAGAGACTGTTTCAAGATAAATTTTTAACAAGCCAAAAAAATGCATGTCACTCCTTTGTTCATCATTCTGCTCTGACTACCAATAGCTACTCGCATAATATTCAAGGCATTAATTTTTGTCTACAAAACCACCACTGGCTGTGTTCCCCTTTACCTAAACTCATTACTGCAGAATTATTTGCCCTCTAGAAGCTTATGTTCAGCAAGTGAACATCACTTTATTGTTCATCTCAGAGCCACAAAATCACTTTCACAGACTTTTACATTAACTGTTTTCTCCTGGAGGAATGACCTGCTCAACTCAATTTCCAGCAGCTGAGTCCTTAGCCATCTTTATTTGACCCTCTAACTCTATCACTCTCTATAATAATAATAATAATAATAATTAAATATAGCTGCAAACAACAATTACGGGCCAAGTACTCCAATGGCAAATTTAGGAGCTAAAAATGGCATGGAGCATCACACCAAATTCATTAATGAGCAATAACAGCAATTTTAGGATTATTGTAATTCTAGTAGCATGATTACTTGGATTATCAAGTTTGACCGATAGGTGGAGCTGTTATCAAATCAATTTGGTGTACTCTGAGTGACTTGTCAATGACACACACAAAGTTTGGTGTCAATATGCAAAACATTGCAGAGATACAGCCTCAAGTGTCATTTTGGCATCATACCTCAAATTCGTCGCTGTGGTATGAAAAAAGAGTTTTGTCTATAGACACAAAATCCATAACATTTTGTCAGCGCAGTCTGAAGATCATCTGACTAAATTTTGGTGAAAATCGGACCTACGGTTGATGAGGAGTTAAAAAAAGTAGATATTCAACAAACATTTGGTATCTATGTTGTCGGTATAAGACAGGGTATATTTTGAGACCAGTTTCATTGCAATAGGCTAATGCAATAAAAAGTTATTCGCATTTTTATAAATCTAATTATTAATAGTTAATGATTGGTTTATTACCCTTGACCAATAGGTGTCATTGTTACAAAATTGATGTGGCATGGTCAGTGTGAGGTGACAATGATACATACCAAGTTTGGTGCAAATATGTCAAATCTTTGCTGACATACAGCCTCAAATGCATTTTGGCATCCTTCCAGCAAATTCGTTGATGCGCTAAATGACAACCATTTTGTATATTGACATGAAATTCATAACTTTTTGCCAGTGGGGTCTGAAGATGATCCACGTCAAATTTGGTGAAAATCGGACTAACGGTCTAGGAGGAGTTCGAAAAAGTAGGAAGTATGGCCAATTTTGGCATAATTGGTATCGATGTTCTCTGCATGACCCAAAGAATATTAGGGAGACCATTTTCATTTGAATAGTCTTATTCAAAAGTTATTAGCATTTTTTAGATATTTCATTATAACTTGACCACCCAACTTTTTGCGTACCTTCAGGGCATGGAACCAAACATTTTTTTAATTATTTTCATAATGAGACGATAATGCGTTCAAACACACACCAAGTTTGTTATTATAACAAACACCAAGTTTGGTCTCAATACGGCAAACCGTTGCCGCCATAGAGCCTCACAAAAAAAAAAAAATTGCATGCTTTTCGCCAAATTTGTTCACATGTCATTCGAGAACGGTTGAATGAATCAACTTGAATTCTATAACTTTTTGCCAGCATGGTCTGAAGATGATCTGAGCCAATTTTTGTTACAATTGGACTAACCGTCTAGGTTTTTTGGAAGAGGAAGATAAGTGTACAGTAAATATTTAATTGTTCTAATCTGTAAGTTGTAACCATCAGAAAAAAAAACTCTTGAAATGTTACATTTGTGTGCAGTGAATCTAGAATATAAGATTTTTTATATTATTGTTATTAAATTAAATTACAAAAAATAAAGAACCTTTCCATGATATTCAATTTTTTTGAGAAGCACCTTTATGATCATGTATGTATACAAGTACACCATATATGGTGTATGAAGAGAGACACGCCTTTCTCATATGAATAACAGTTATTCTGATAACTTAGACTTATGTTAGCTTGTGGATTTTGCTTAATTTATTTCCAATGTACACCTTGCACCTGATGAAGAAATAAAACTTTTTAAATGCATTCCAAAAATGTTGTGTATTGTAAATGGACATCAAAACATCCTAAAGTAAAGTTTCTCATTCCTTTTGATTTAAAAGGTTTACATCTTTTTCATTTTTTCCCAATGCTTGACAACTCAATATTCAGTAATTTTAGAGAGATTGACAGTTGTCAAATAGCTTAAAACATATATAAAAGCTAAATGCCTGTATTTTAAAATCTAAATTAGTTTTTTTTTTATCAATTTCAGCAGAACACATATAAACACCTATAAATAAGAAGGCTTACACCTGTATATTAAAAACTAAATTACAGAATATTTACCAATAGGATACATACCTTGCATCGACCGATAAAGAAATTACATTTTAAATGTATTCCTTCCTAAAACATTTCTTATTCCTCTTGATTATTTAATAGCTTTGAATTTTGAATTTTTTTTTCCATGTTTGAAAACCCAATATTCATTTCATGACATTTTAGAGATTGACTTTGTCACATAGCATAATGCAAATAAAAGACAGCCATATTAAAAGCATAAATTACAGCATATACTTTATTTTAACAGAACATAAACTACTATAAATAAAAAACAGCTTTTAACACCTGTACTTTACCGTTTCAGGACAACAAACAGCCTACAACACAGCTCGCAGGCCAAAATTCAGATGGGTTTATCTTTTACATGACAAGGTGGAGGGCGAATATATAAAAAATGTCTATGATGTCATCATGGTCCAGAGAATTCACCAATTCTGTTCGAAAGACAGCAGGGAAAGACTGTTTAAACACAGAGCGGGGCAAGTGTCCAGAACTTCCATAAGGGCAGAGAAAGAGTGACTGTCTTATATTTTCCTGTACAGAAGTTGAAAGAAAATGCATAGTTCCGCTTCTTCAAGTGAACCACCATAGTGTTTACATGGGCTGCATCTGAAAACTGAAAAATGCTGCCTTCGGAGGACGCATTCCAAGGTAAGTTATCAAGGCATGTCCGAAATCAGTATTAGCTTCAGTTCCTGTCTCCTGAGATGCCTTCATCTGGCCATTTTTCAAGGCAGCATAGATGTATCCTTCGCTGCCTTTGATATACCACAATCCTGTGCATTCCATTTTGTGACAGTTAAGCCAAAAAATAAAGATGGTGTCTGAAAGTTGCAGTCGGTGGTCAGTTCGTGTGTAAATGTATGTTTCTGATCAACGTTTTCCACTTTTTATGTCATTTCTAGTGAGAAATTATTTTTGTAGTAATAAAATATCCACTTAGTTATCACCAAAGCTCTCTATATTTTGCTGTAGATCATTAAACATTTACTCCGCCTCTGAAGCCTGAAATCTGTTTCATGAGGTGCCTTCATGCAAAAACACTGCCTGCAAAGTCATGGCCTGATTAGACAGCAAGGCAGCAAGTCACTTGCCTAAGTTTTCGGATGCAGTCATGGTATCTTCAGTAGCTCACCATTTAAAAAAAAATAACAATTCAGAGCCAGGCAAACACACAGCTGCTGCATGCATTAATCTGTACTGATCCTCCTGGAAATGGCTGTCCAGTTCAGTTATTTTTACGGTCAAAAAAAAAAAAAAATCAACCAATAGTTTGTTGAGATCAGCATTGTCCTTTATGGCTGTGGATTTCCCTAAACTATATGAAACCAAAGTAGGGTGGCCAATCATGCCATTTTCGCAGGACACGTCCTGGCCAAGATTTCTATATTGCCTAAAATTTCCATGTTTTGGCTTTGGTTATCTGTTTTCATAGTTGATGACGGTAATGATCGTTTGACCAGTAACATGCAGACATTGTACGTAATCGACCAATCGTGGTTCGTGAGAAAATGGGATCTACAGAGAACAGTCAAAGCGATGCAAATATGTGTACATTTTATTGTTGGACTGGAAGCAGCACTGAGCAGACTTATCAATGGCAATGGCATGGGAAAGCCAGTATATAAAGTCAAAAACTGCTTTATTGGATAGAGATCGTCTGGAATAAAAGTCAACACTGTTTCGACGGACATTTGGGTTTGGATAAAGTCTTTGTGTTTCTGCATGTGAAAATCATCTTGTCAACACGTCGATTGGATTATATTTCCCGCCTTGCTGGTTTCATTGTTGGATTTACGCTGCACGCTCATCTGGCTGTTAAAGGGCTGATCGACTGGATCGTAGGTACATTGTTTTTTAGCATTAAAGGGTTAGTTCACCCAGATAGCAAAATTATGTAATTAATAACTTACCCTCATATTCGTAAAAGTTTCGTATAGTGTTTTTCGAATATGGGTCTGTGTGATGTTAGATGGTGCGGAATTTCCTTATATGGGTCCTAAGGGAACTTCTCCCGGAAGAGCGCGCGCGTGCCCCTAGAGCAGAGCAGAGACATTCACTGACCAGAGCGAGAGAGCGAAATGTCACCAAAGCACAGCAGACCAAAAAAAATAAAAAAATAAACAGCATTAAGGGACCATGGATGGAGTTTATTTTAACACAGTATCAACGGAGTTGTGCAAGTGTTTTTGTTTGTTCCCTGCATTTCGAAGATGCTTGTTTTACAAACAAGGCCCAGTTTGACGCCGGATTTGCGTATCGTTTATCTCTTAAGGATGATGCAGTCCCAACGAAAAAGGGTCACTATCGTGTGTTGGAACTGCAGGCGGTGAGTAAAACTGCTTCAAATATGTCTGTGTTGTTAACTTAACTATCGGCGCGTAAGCACATCAAGTAAACAACATGCGATGTTGGCATCAAACTGCACTTCCCACATGTACACCTCAAAAAAAAAGAAAAAAAAAAGACGACATAAAGTGGAACTTAGTCATTTTCCAAAACCGCTAAGCAAATATAAACAGTTTCAATACATACCACATAGAGACGTCTGGCTGAATCTGACTGTTAGCCATGGTTTGTTTTGGATGATGTTTTTTTCCTCACGGTAATGTCACAGCTTCCAGATGCTCACAACGCAAAAGCTTAGCTCCGCCCACACGTCACGCCTCCAGCCGCTCGTGTTTTTCTGGGAAAAAATGGTACAGACTATCTTTCTCCTATAAATATAATAAAACAAAAGACTTTTTGAAGATATGAAGGATGCAGTACTACTCTATAGGTACTTAAGATTAACAGGATATTGAGTGAAAATGAGCATTTCACCCCACCTTTAACATATATTACTACTAGCTAGATGGAATATTGATTTGATAGGGGTCTCATAATTCATATATCGCTCCGTTCGAAAAGATGTGATTGTCAAAATACTAAGTTAGAATGAGTGAGGAATGATAGGGAGCGACAGAGCGCGTGTTTCAATGAACAACAACTCCGATGAGCCTACGCTCTTTCCCGACGTCATTAAAGTACGTCTTATGTTATTATTTTGATTGAGTGACCCCTGGTGGCCAAAAATCCCATACTGTACGTTTAACAAAAGACCAATTACCAGTAGAGACCAACAGACACCATTACAGTTTAAAACCAATATAATTTTCATTATAACTAGTGAAACCATTACAATTTATGTAATGGTTTTTATTTTATTTCAACAGGGGATTTAAATAAATGTATTATTTTATGAGATAAAATACTTGAAATCTACCTATAAAGAGCAGAATATGACAATGGTAAGCATAAACCTAAAATCTAGAAACCTGAAACAACATAATTCTTCAGTTTGTGTATTCATATCTCTCTCTCTCTCTCTCTCTCTCTGTGTGTGTGTGTGTCATTTTAATCAGACTAATCACCTTATAGGCTACTTAATTTACTCTATTTTCTAACTCAATAGCTCTCAAACATAACCCATTGTAGAATAGCTGCTGTCTCTTTATGAATTAATTAAAAATTCATGCCAGACACTGCAGGGTAATTAATAACAGTGGATGCTCAGACTAGGATTGTCCTGGGATTTTATTACAGTGCTATAAGCTACGTGCTGTTTATAGTGAGAGAGGCGGGCAAAGGCAATCTGATGTATCCGTTAACTTTTTTCCTTTTAGCTTCTCCCGACTGCCTTTATCTTCACGTCTTTTGCTTGCCATTACGAGTCCATCTCTTTCACATCAGTTTTGGTTCCCTTTCAGCCGGTCACTCTCGATGTCACGTTGATGATATTAAAAATCTTAATTTAGTACTTAAGATAAACTTGAGATCATCATCTACTCAACTGTGCTAATTTTGGACACCATGAATATGAACTTAAATGAACCCATCTTTCATACACTAGTACACTAAACTGCACTACAACTGCTGACTAAATAATTTTTTTAACGCAGAGATAGTAATTAAAATTGCATTTTGGTTCATATTCATGGTGTCTCAAAATATTTTAATTTAATTTAAAATAGCACAGTTGAGTAGCCTACACTTAGCCTACACTTAGTTGATCTTAAGTTAAAGAAGTACTAAAAATATATCTATTTTTTGTAGGTATATTAAGTAAAAAATTTGTGAGCAAAATAGAGCCCTTTATGTAGCCTACATTTTTCACCTTTGATAACTTGATGTTGGTTCATTACGATGTTTGGATAATGAATGTTTTATTTGCTTAGATATAAACAGAACACAGGGTAAATATGCTCATTGGTCGCAGGGCTATGACTTAATTCAGGGCCCCTATCACAATAATGATTTACATATAAAGCTTTAAACACAATTTTTACCCCTTATCAAAATTCTTGATGCACTGAAATTTCGTAATATTTGTTCGTAACGAATTTCAATAGCCTATCATAAATATATATTTTTTTTAAATAAGCTTAGTGAAGACAAGTAAACAATTACAAATTAGGTTACAACAGAACAATGATAATAAAAAAATCGACCAACTTAAAATTTAAAGCACTGAATAATAAATATAATAATACTCGATAGTCTTCACTGTATATATTCAATATACATTCATTCTTATTTATTTTACAAAAGTGATTCAGTCAAGGACAGTAATAGATTTTCTTTCTGATGTTTGATTTACATTATTGACACAAATGGCGGCAACAGGTATATTAGATTGCTTTATAGGAATAGTTCACTTAAAAATGTAAATTGTGACCCTGGACCACGAAACCAATCATATGGTTAATTTTTTCGAAATTGAGGATTATACTTCATCTGAAAGCTGAATAAATATGCTTTCCATTGATGTATTAATTTGTTAGGATAGGACAATATGGGGCAGCTGTAGTCTAATGGTTAGAGAGTTGGACTCGCAGGTTAAGTCTCAATGCCAGCAGGAGTTGTAGGTGGGCGGAGTGAAAAAAAAAGGGCCTTATCGGTAAGTAATAATATTTTGTAACTTACGCGGAACTTAATAGGTAGCCAGTGTAGAGACTGTAAAATTGTTTCGTATCTTGGCAATGTTTCTAAGAGGGTTCTAAGATGGAAGAATGCTGTTTTTGTAATATAGGAAATATGTATAACGGTACGCATGGGACGTGGTACATCATTTTGCCAAAACATGGGAAGCTAGAGATTTCAGAACTGCAGATGATAAACCCATAGTGCATTCAAACCTGATAGGACAGTTAACAAAAGCAGTACAGCCTCCGAAGTGGCCATAGTAAGGGTAAAAGGTCACGCAATAGGAGATGAAGAACAGGCTGTAGGGAATAGAAAAGCTGATGAAACTGCAAAAGAAGCAGCCAAATCTCAGATCAAATTGCCATATGATATGTGTATTAAAAATCAGGTAACTACTTTAGCTATGCATATAACTAATGTACCTGAATTTGACATTTAGATTTTGCAAAATCAACCTACACATGCTGATTTGGAGCACTGGTGTAAACATAACTGTGCTCCAGACAAAGATAGAATCCTGAGAGATGAGAAGGGCAGAATAGCCCTTTCCGAAATAAGGACTAGTAATCTTTATCAGGCATTACCATGGAATGTCACATACAAGCTGTGCAAAAGTAGTACAAGTAATTCAGTTGTATTGTATGGCTGATGTACACAACACAGCGAAACTGATTTTAGACTTGTGTCTCACGTGTGCACAGGTAAACCCACACAAACCCATTGAACAATATGCATTACAGCATCTGGAAGCACCGTTTCAGCATGTACAAATTGACTTTACACACATGCCGCCAGTAGGTAATCTGAAATATATTTTGGTAATTGTAGACTGATTTTCGAAGTGGCCAGAAGCATTTCCATGTGCGAAGCAAGATGCTAAAACTGGTAAAGATTTTATCTAAGCAAATAATTACTAGATTTGGCATACCTACCACTATTGAAAGTGATACAATGTTCACATCGAGAGTAACACAAATACTCGTTAAAGTATAGTAGACTGATTGGCACCTGAACATACCTTATCATTCACAGTCTTCGACAAATGTGGAGAGACTTAATCAAACTGTTAAAAGAAGGCTCACTAAAGGCTCTTAAGATATAGGAAAGAAATGGGTAGATTTGATACCTGCAGTATTGATGATGATAAGAATGACTCCATCTTCCAACACTAAGTTCTCACCATTTGAAATACTAATGGGTAGACCTTTCCCAATCCCATGGGTTGTGCAGGCATTACTTCCTTAGGTGACCTGGAGGTGATACAGGAGGACTACGTAACTTCCCTTATTGAGAAACTTAATTCCAAATGTGCTGATGTTTCTCTGTGTCTTCCTCTCCCCTCAGAAAAACCTACTCACCCCTTTGTTCCAGGATAGATTGTGCTGATCAAATGCCTGAAGCAGACGTAGGTGGGAGAAGTATCTGAAGTATCATCCTACAGGAGAGCAGGCAAGCTCCAATTCAAAAAAGAATCTCAAACGGGGATTCATCTAGCAGAGAGGAAAAGGCACTGCGATTAAGCAGAGGAAGTATGTACCTCTGATAGTGAGGTGAGGGTTGTCCAAGGCAGATGAGATAGATGGCCCATTGAGTCAAAACAGTGCTAACTCCTTATACAACCCTGTTAACATTAAGGACTAAATTCAATTGATGGACGTACCGCTGTTAGAGAGTTTTACTCTGTGTATGGTTGCTGAAGTTGTTGAAGACTTCAGTGAAATTATTGAATGTTTGGCTCAACATACAGAAGTGATTGGAGCGTACAGAAGTGTAATATATTAGGTTCCCAAAAACTAAATGAGCTAATGCCCATATTTGATCTGTTAAGAGAATGGACATTAGTGCAGGGACAGACATGGTATGAAGTAGCATTAAAAGCAATAGACAATCTGGGATTCCGTGCTAAAAACATTGTTTTTGGTTATGAAGACCTCCAAATACTGCATTAGTAAATATAGTGTCACGCTGTCTGGTCTCTGTTTCCCTGGGTGTCCACTAGGGGTCTCACTTCCCCATAGGCACCTCACTGCAGGCACTACAATTCCCACAAAGCCTTGTCCCTTCATCACAGTAATTGCACTCTTGTTAATTGCACTCAGGTGTCTTCACTTATTAGTCATTATCCTCCCTATATTTTCCAGTCTTTGCCTGTTCGGCAAAGTCCTGTTTGGGAGTCCTTTCCTTCTGTTACCCAGTTTCCTCATCTTCAGAGTTCCCGTTCCCGTTCCCGTTCCTGTTCCTTTCCTGTTTGTTTTGTTTTGGATTGATTTCTGGTTTTGACCCCGGCTTGTTGGATTCTGATTTGGATATCCCTTAATTAACCACACTGCGATTGGATCTCTCGTCTCCTGTATTTCCCTGAGTTCCGATCATCACATATAGTAAATCCCAAGGAGGCACACAAGAACAAAGTATTAATCATATACAGTATAGAATAGATAGTCACACAATCACTAGTTGAAGCACACTATAAGTTCTTATGCCGAGAAGAATAGAAGGGAATCAGAAGCCATGGCGCCCATTTAGATTGTCAGGTATGTGTGGGATAAAAGAAACATCATGTGTCCTATTGACAATAGCCCTAATAGTTGTGGCAGTAATTTTCTTAAGGCAAGTGGAGAGTGAGGTGGAATGACACAACACCTCAAAAGAGGGAACTATCAGAGTCAATGAAAAGTCCACCATATGCCAATCCGTTAAATAAGGCAGGTAAGAGACGAGAGTTTTTTGTGCGACCCTATATCTGTGAGTGTAGGACCGATGATGAATCAAAAATACTGTATATAAGAAACATTTATGGTACAGACTTTTATTTCTATTCAGAAGCATACAGTTGGTCAGACATCAAAGCTTATTATTGGACAGGAGCATGGGGAGTTAATGTAAGATTCAAGGTAGAAATAGTAATGAAGGAACAACCAGGAATGATCTGGAGAGGTAAGGGATATGCATTGTTATTGAATATCACAATATCTAATGTACAGTACTCTGACACTGGAGTATATTATTGTGCATGGTCCATACGAGGAGGGGGTGTTTAAATTCAGATTACTGTGGTATTACCAGAAACAGAAAAGATCATTGAAAAGGTACTCTCTGATTTGTCTCCACACCCAATTGACCTACCACAGGATGCATCCACAAAAGATATAGAATTTATTATGTGTTCAGATCTGAGTGATAATATTAAGGAATTTAGGACAGCTAAGGCCAGATGTGAAGGAAATTATGAATGTGCATTAGCACGATTGCAAAGAGGAGTTCTGAAGGAAGAAATAAATATAGAATGTTGGATCTCAGCATGGAAAACACACCCAATAACCTCAGACATGATATGTCTTGAAAAGAAATGTGATGTACCACAACAGATGTCTAAAATTTTACAGATGACAAATAATCTAAGAGCAGATAGAGCAGTGATGTTTTCTCTCGAAGATTATAATTGTTCATTGTAACAATAAACAAACTTCATAATCACGGGAAGATTAGATTAGCACCACATCATAAACAGTTACAAATTATACTAGTTACAAAAATCAAGATCCCCCTATAGGTTAACAAAATCATCCAAAAAACACATAATCAACACATTGTCATCAAACAGCATCAAATTGTAATTCTAAACAGTTTTAACAATCAGTCAGGCTCCATAGTCACTCAAACTCATCGTGAATACATAGTAGAAACAACACCTCATTCAAAACAATTGCATGACTATAACATTACATTAAATAATGCTTCATCGTTCATACCGATAGGTGATAAAGTTTGAAGGGTGTAAATCCAAAACAGTTCGCGTCTCTGTAGAAGTAATTCAATGTCTCCACTTCTAGGTGGCAATGTTACTTTCTCAATCCCACAAAAGCGTAAAGAGGTTACATCGTGATTCAAAGTTAAAAAGTGTTCCGCAACTGGATAATTTAGATCTTTTCTTCTGATCGAACTCTTATGTTCACTAATTCTTTGTTTCAATTGACGTGACGTTTTTCCCACATAGCCTATACCACAAGGACAACGGATCAAATACAAAACATGAGTGGAAACACAAGTAATCACAGATTAAATTTAAAAAAAAAAAACACTGGCATTTGTTGTCTTCTGATTCGGAGTTGAGCGATATTTTTAGACATCCTCCTTTGATTGTACACAAACGTGCTAGGAATTTAAAAGACAGCTTGGTACTGCACATGCTTGTTTTCTGAGCGTTAGCCCTCGTGCATCTCAGAGTTTACTTAGTCCTATACAGAAGGGCAATTATCGTTGTGGGAATTGTGCTCAGTGTAATTATACTTTTAAAACATCATTTTTTTTGTCATCCAAGAACTGGCAAAAAAAAAAGTATCAAATCTGTGATTACTTGTGTTTCCACGACTAACATTGTGTAATCCAGAACATGTGTATCTCATGATCT
The DNA here is from genome assembly GCF_003368295.1 of Carassius auratus. NCBI lineage: Eukaryota > Metazoa > Chordata > Actinopteri > Cypriniformes > Cyprinidae > Carassius > Carassius auratus. The sequence goes on along the minus strand of NC_039251.1, from coordinate 4,291,478 downwards.
GTTTCTCTCAGGATCCGTTCAGCTGAATTATTGAGTTTGTTTGTCATTTCTATTCAGAGTCAGTGCTGGAGACCAGATTCTGTTTTATCATGACATTCATCAACTTTGAATAAACACTTTATTAAATCATCTTCAATGATGAGAGATAGGAGTCTCCATCGTGTTTTGTGTATCAGGGTTTTTAAGTTAAAATCAAGATTTTATAAAAATTAAAAAAATAAACTCCTCTTGGAGTATTTGTGATGAAAATTATTTAAAGACCTGCAAAGAAAATGATCATCCTAATAAAGGATTACATCTGTTTTGTTATAGTTCAATTCCGCAGAAGAGATCAGAAGCAGAGTCCATCTGTGTGTTTTTGAGGAGTGATTGGTCTATGGGTCATCCAGTGGAGTTTAAGAGTGGAGATAGAAAGACAAATCTGTCCCTAATAGGTAGACTTTTTTGTTCGTCCTTTTTTAAAAATCTTCATTTTTATCTGATATTTTAACATACAGTCAGGTCCATATATATTTGGACACTGATAACATTTAGATAATTTTGGTTCTGTATGCCACCAGAAAGAATTAAAATAAAACAATCAAGATGAAATTGAAATTAAGACTTTAAGCTCTAATTCAAGGGGGTTGAACACAAATATATCATAAAATGCTTAGGAATTCCAATCATTTTTATGCACAGTCCCCCATATTCAGGGGCTCAAATGTAATTGGACAAATAAATAAAATGTTCACTTTGAATATCTTGTTGAAGATCCTTTTTGCAGGCAATGACTGCCTTAAGTCTAGAACTCATGAACATCACCAGAGACTGGGTTTCCTCCTTTGTGATGCTTTGTAAATCACCTGCTATCAGATGGAGCAGCATTTACTACACAGAGCCGTCATTCACTGAAAAGCTACACAAAATATTGAAGACATTATAATCAATATATCTGACCATATAATGTAATCGTTCTGTGATAATGAAAGTTGTTTGTCTTTATTAAATGCTGCTCCATCTGAAAGCACATGGAAATACCTGTATCACACTTAATACCAGGTTTTTACTCTAAACTCACTTCATAAAGGCAGTCGAGTGTTTGAACATTAATATTTACTTTATTATAATGAGAATTATAATAAAAATTATAATAAGAACTCCGATAACCCATATATTGTCATAGTCATGTGATTTGGGTCATTGTCCATTAGTACTCTGAAGCGAAGCCCAATCAACTTTGCTGCATTTGACTGAATCTGGCCAGAGAGTATATCCCTGTACACTTCAGAGTTCATCCAGCTGCTTCTGTCTTCTGTCTCATCATCACTAAACACCAGTAACCTAGCTCATGTATCACACTGCCCCATGTCTCACAGATGACGTTGTATTTTTTGGATCATGAGCTTTTCCAAGCCTTATCCATACTTTTGTCTTCCTGTCATTCTGGTACAGGCTGATCTTAATTTCAGCCGTCCAAAGAATGCTTTTCCATAAGTGGTCTGCCGTTTTTTATAGATTTTTTGGCAAAGTCTAATCTGGCCTTATTTGCACCTTTTGCTTTAGTCTCGTAAGTTCTTCTCCTGATTGTAGTTTTTTGCTTTGTCCAACTTCCCACACTTGCAGAACCTACAACAATGACAAACCATGGTTCACTGCAAAACTCAGTGTAGCGTGCAACATGTTTAGCATTTCACACTAGTATGTTCCCATCAGTATGTTCAGTATGGGCCAATTGATAAGAAGAAAGATGAGACTACTGGAGAGAGGAAGGCAACACAGTAGGTGAGTGAATAATCAACACTGAGCCTCTTAACTGAGTAAAGTTTGGTTTTGTATAAGAAAGTAAATGATTTTTTCCCTTTTTCTTTTGAATGGATGAATCAGGTATGATCACAATTTGACCAAGTGTAAAATGAATGGCAATTTTCCTCTTATTACTCTTTTTGGAACTTTCTAGGTACATGAATAGTCCAACTCAGTTGAAACACAATTGCCATGCAATTGGCATAGTAAGGGTGTCACAGTGTCTGGGTTGTTGTTCCCCGGGGTTCCACTAGATGTCCTCCTTCTCACGGTGTCTGTCCCAGATCACTTCCTGTTCCCTTATATGGTCACCTTCCTCCTTGTTGCGTAATTGATTGTTCCCCCCACCTGTCTCCTGTTTCCCCATTATCCTTCTGTGTATAAATACCCAGTCTGTCTTAGTCTATGTTACGGAGTCCTTGTTTAATGTTATGCTATTTCATGCCTGTCATCCTTGTCTTGCCTTGCGTTAGTGTCTTGTTTATGTCTGCTTCGTTCTTCTGGTTTTGACCCTGCCTGGACTGTTTACTCTCTTGGATTACCCTTATAAATAAATCTTACTTACCTGCAATTGGTTCTCTCGCCATCTTTCAAGCGCCGCAAAACGTGACAGAAGGACTCCGTCACCAAGAGAACCAGCAGGTATGTCTGCCCATGCCTCATCCCCAGTCACAGAGCGGGACAGAGGCGGTTTTGAAGGAACTCGCCTGGTGGTTTTCCGCGGAACCAGGGGAGGTCGTCGAGGAGGAGGTGGGCGAGAGGAAGCACGGCGCCAGATGGCCACCGACCCAACGCCGCTGTGGTGTGTAACCACCAACCCCGCACCACGAGGCCAAATGGAAACCAGCCTCACCCCACAGGGCAAGATGGCTGCCAGCTCAGCACCGACGCCCAAGACGGCCGCTGTCTCATTCTTGGATTATTTCGCTACGCTATCAAGAATACTAGAGGTTCCCAAGACGGTTCACGTCATGGCTGCTGAGCCAGCGCTTCAGCACAAGATGGCCGTTAACCCAGCGCCACAGCTCAAGATGGCCGCTGAGCCAGCGCCACAGCACAAGATGGCTGCCAGCCCAGAGCCACAGCACAAGATGGCCACCAGCCCAGCGCCACAGCACACGATGGCTGCCAGCTTAGAGCCACAGACCAAGATGGCCATCAGTTTAGAGCCACAGCACAAGATGGCCGCCAGCCCAGAGCCACAGCACAAGATGGCTGATTCTACGCCTGAGTCGCCAGTACAGGTTCCACCGACTCGCCGTCATAGAGGACGGAGGACGAGGAGACAGGCGTCGACCGTCCCTCAAGGCCTGGAGAACGTTCCCGAGCGGACCGTTTCCGTTCCCGAGGCGGTGCCCGATGCTGTTCCAGATGCCGAGGCGGTGCCCAATGCTGTTCCAGAGGCTGAGGCGAGGCCCGATGCTGTTCCAGAGGTCAAAGCGAAACCCGACGCTGTTCTGGAGGTCGGGGCGGTGCCCGATGCTGTTCCCGATTCCGAGGCACAGTCCGTTGCCGTTCTGGAGGCCGAGGCGGTGCCCGATGCTGTTCCCGAGGCCGAGGCTGTTCCCGAGGAGGTGCTCGCTGCTGTTCGAGAGGCCGAGGCGGTGCCCGATGCGGTCCCCGAGGCGGTGCCCGATGCGGTCTCCGAGGCGGTGCCCGATGCGGTCCCCGAGGCGGTCCCCGAGGCGGTGCCCGATGCGGTCCCCGAGGCGGTGCCCGATGCGGTCCCCGAGGCGGTGCCCGATGCGGTCCCCGAGGCGGTGCCCGATGCTGTTCCCGAGGAGGTGCCCGCTGCTGTTCGAGAGGCCGAGGCGGTGCCCGCTGCTGTTCGAGAGGCCGAGGCGGTGCCCGATGCAGTTCCCGAGGCGGTGCCCGATGCAGTTCCCGAGGCGGTGCCCGATGCAGTTCCCGAGGCGGTGCCCGATGCAGTTCCCGAGGCGGTGCCCGATGCAGTTCCTGAGGCGGAGCCCGATGCTGTTCCCAAGGCCAAGGCTGTTCCCGAGGAGGTGCTCGCTGCTGTTCGAGAGGCCGAGGCGGTGCCCGATGCAGTTCCCGAGGCGGTGCCTGATGCCGAGGCGGTGCCCAAGGTCGTTCCCGATGTGGTGATCGATGCCGTTCTGGAGGCTGAGGCGGTGACCACGAGGATGTGGTGGTCGTCCGCTCCGCCCTGGGGGACTCTGGCGGTGACCACGAGGACGTGGTGGTCGTCCGCTCCGCCCTGGGGGACTCTGGCGGTGACCACACGGCTGTGGTGGTCGTCCGCTCTGCCCTGGGGGACTCTGGCGGTGACCACACGGCTGTGGTGGTCGTCCGCTCCGCCCTGGAGGACTCTGACTTTGACCACAAGGTCATGGTGGCCTTCCGCTCCGCCCTGGAGGGTTCTGGCCTTGACCACATGGCTGTGGTGGTCATCTGCTCCGCCCTGGTGGACGCCTCAACATGTCCTTCATGGACTTCTGTTTTGTGTTTTTTGAGTTCTGTTATGTTTCTGTCTGTTCCCCTCAGTTAGTCTGGCCCTCCGTCCCTCCCCCTGAGCCTCCACCTGTCCGCCTCCCTCCTGGTCTCTGTGTTGTGTTTTGTCTTTGAGCGTCTGGGAGCCGCTCCATAGAGGGGGGGTACTGTCACAGTGTCTGGGTTGTTGTTCCCCGGGGTTCCACTAGATGTCCTCCTTCTCACGGTGTCTGTCCCAGATCACTTCCTGTTCCCTTATATGGTCACCTTCCTCCTTGTTGCGTAATTGATTGTTCCCCCCACCTGTCTCCTGTTTCCCCATTATCCTTCTGTGTATAAATACCCAGTCTGTCTTAGTCTATGTTACGGAGTCCTTGTTTAATGTTATGCTATTTCATGCCCGTCATCCTTGTCTTGCCTTGCGTTAGTGTCTTGTTTATGTCTGCTTCGTTCTTCTGGTTTTGACCCTGCCTGGACTGTTTACTCTCTTGGATTACCCTTATAAATAAATCTTACTTGCCTGCAATTGGTTCTCTCGCCATCTTTCAAGCGCCGCGAAACGTGACAAAGGGAAATTAAAAAACAAAAAACAAAACATTGAATAGAAAATATTTGATTAGTTTGTTACTCAAAAAAATTAGAAAAAAAACATAGCTTAACAATACTCTCAAACAAAATGTTACAATCAATTACTCAAATAAACACTCAAAATGATTCAATGTACAGAATGTGATTCAGTAAGTTCTCTTGCAAATTTCATAGATCACTTTTTTTCCATTTGAAAATCAATAGATTTATATGAAAAGGCTTTTGAGTCAATTGTTCAATTACTTTTGGTCCCTTGAAAAAAGGGGAGGTACATATTCAAGAGCTGTAATTCCTTAATTCCTTAGTTTTGATGGAAATACCCTCAAATTAAGCTCAGAGTGTGCACTTTAAGCCCATATTCATCATATAACTGTAACTTGAACAAGTTTTGGTCAACAGCTAAAATAATAAAAATTGGGCCTGTGTCCAAATATACAGTATATGGACCTAACTGTATAGTGTTAAACAGAGAAAGACATTGTGTTAGACATTTAAAAAAGCACTCAATTTCTGTTGATTTAGATCAATGTCTTTTGTCACAAAATACTGTAAATGAAGTGATTACTATCATGACTTTGGTCTGATCAGCAGGTTGTTGTTGTGTTTGTCGTTGTTTTGACAGTTTGCCATGTGCTCGTTGTCTTCGTGGTTCCATCTTATTTACTACTCCAGCTGCCGTCACACCTGTGACTTGTTAATCCCTTAGTTCTACCTCTTTTAAGTTCCCCTCAAGTGTAGTCTTGTATCTGACTGTTGTGGTGTGAACGTGCTACATTTTGTTTGTGACCTACTCCCAGGCTTGTTGTGATTTGTCCCAACGTGTTTTCATAGGCTTATCTTATCTTATCTTATCTTATCTTGCTTTCAGCCTCTCATTTCACCAGACTTCTGTTCCCTAGTTCCTGTCCTGACATTACCAGACCTGTGCTTTGTGGCTTCTCCACTCCTACCCCCAAACCCTCTATTATAATAGAACTAAATGATATGAAATGAGTGAAATTATGTATATGAATTGTATAACTAAAATTAAATAACTGTAATTACAGATTTAGGTTATTTTTGGGGAATAAATCAAAAGAAAGTTTGATTAATTTTGAGGATTAAAAACTGGGTACCACTTGGGCTGTTCACAGAGTGCTGTATCAAAATATAGTCATAGAAAGTTGACTAGAAGGAAAAAGTGTGGTAGGAAAAGGTGCACAAGCAACAGGCATGACCACAGTTTTGGGAAGTTTGTCAGGAAAAGCTGATTCAAGAACTTGGGAGAGCTTCACAAGGAAAGGACAGAAGCTGGAGCCACCACACTCCGACCTCTTCAGGAAAAGAGCTACAGCTGTCACATTCCTAGAAGCAAGACACTCCTGAACCAGAAAAAAGTATCAGAAGCATTTCACATGGGGAAGGGAAAAAAAAAGAACTGGACTGTAGCTCAGTGGTCAAAAGTCCTCTTTTCAGATGAAAGTAAATTTAGCATTTCATGTGGAAATCAAGGTTTGGAGAAGACTGGAGAGACCGAATTGTAGCAGTAATTTATGCAAAACTATTGAGTGCATAATTAAACATACTTTGGAGATCTTGAACATTTCAGTTTTGTAAGTCTTTTTTGATTGATTTTTGGAGTAATTCTTTTGAAGGTATTCCTTGAAAGAAGGTGTGGTCCTTACCTAACAAATATTTGATTACTAATAAGGTTAAAGAGATATTTTTATGTTGCTACACCCATTTTACCCTGTCAAACTTTATCTTAAAAAAATGTTTCCTCAGATGGATCCCCTCTGCTCCTTTTGCGGAGTGGAAGATGAGTCTGTTTGTCATCTTTTTTTGAGGATTGTGTCCATGTTTCAACCTTTTGGAAGAAATTCTATTTGCACGTGTCTTAGACAACAGAGACATTTTTTCTTTGTTTAAGTATATCTTTATTTTGGTTTTTATATTTATTGTAAAACACAAGTTTTTTCTAAGTTTTTTCTGTCTATTTATTTTCCTAGATCCTTTTTTTTTATACATAAATGTAAATTTTTGTCTGTTAAACCTCTATTTCTTATTTTTTTGTAAAGACCTGAAGTGTTAGTTTGGTTGTCAGTCTAATTCGATCTGTAAATGTGGCGTTATTGTTGTTTTTTTGTTTATATTCAATAATAAATAAACTGCAAAAGAATGATATATATATATATATATATATATAAAACCAAACATATATATAAAAAAACAACAACAACCCTAACTTACATCAGCGTGATCAAATCTACATCAAGACAAAAAACGTTTGAAAAGTGATATGTAATTATGTGCTCATTAGATTACATGGAGAGGGCGGGGTTTATTACCAGCCACCTGGGGTCGATCGAAACGCGATGGCTTCACTTTTGAGGACTAGTGCGACACACTGATTTAAACAGCTAGAATCGACTCTATACAGAACATCAAAGTGTTTGATAGGAACCTTTATCAAAGCTACGCCACGACTTTCGTGTAGCTGCTTCATAGAAAGGCGGTGGATTTTGTGAATCTGTGTAAATAAGGTGAGTGCTGATTCTCAGGTATTTTACAGTGACTTCCGCTTTCAGATTTCCTCTAAAGAGCGTTTATTTTTTATGTGTTTTAATATTTTCTTTTGCAAGCAAATTAACGTGGTTTGATTAGTGTTTGGTGTTGTCTGTAACAAAAATGCCATGTCCTTTTATACAGGACCCTGTAGATGAGGAGGCTGCATTCATTCGTACATTTAGTAACATTAATCTAATAACACAATCTTAAATGTTAATTTCAATTGAATAATATAATACATCAGCAATAGATTGATTTAGATTTATGCACAGCTGTATTTTTTAAATAAACCTTAAATTATCATCAAGTGGTTCATAGTAAACAGAAAATTGTCTAACAACAACTTGCAACTGTAATGGCTCTGTGCAGTTTAGTCCTGGATGATTTTTCTGCTTTAATAATAATAATAATAATAGTTAAATTTTAATAATAGTTTAAAGAGGTACCATGGATCTGAAATGTCTACCAATCAAAATAACCCAAATCAATACCATTTTTGATGTGAGTTATGACCTGATGAGAACCAATGCCTTACATACTTTATACATGAGCTGGAGAAGGATAGTAAATTAACCTAAAGAAATAAATAATAATAAAAACATTATTTGTATAAGGCAGTTTCACTCAGTTGCAGCTGTCAGTCTGGGACTGCACACTTCTGCACATGTGAGGACTCAAATGCCATGACAGTGTATCACACAAAATCAGTAACTGTTTGCAATCACGTCCTTTTCCTTTTCTTGCAACTTGATAAAATCCATTGCAATGAACGTCATCCAGATGTTTAATTCACTATCATTCTGATCATTATTCGTGCTGGTGATCACTTCAATCCACAAGTCGTTCTTATAGGTTAGGCTATTTTAATTTAATTTGATTTAAAAACAACAGGCTTAGTATATATAGCATCATTTAATATTAGCGAGCATTGCAAATAAATTAGTTGCAAAATGTTTAACTTTCTGTCCAGTTGTTAAGGTCAGAAAAAAATAAAATAATCACATTACTATATGTTATAGCATTTTAGATAGAATCATTCTGTAAATGGTGATCATCACCAAAATAATATGAATATTAGCATTTCCCGTGCTGCAACATCCAGTTAGGTGCGTATAATTAGAATCAAACAAACAATATAATTCATATTCTCAAAGATTAAAGATTTAAAAAAAAAAAAAGAAAAGGTTGCACTTACAGCGTACTTACCCAAGAAATTACTGGTAATGTTTAGGGTTTAGCTGAGGGTAAGTTGTTGGTGTTTTCTGGAATATACCCTAAATGCTTTCTAGTGACTTCTGCATTCATATTTCCTCTAAATGAAATTTATTTTTATATGTTTAAATAGTTTATTTTGCGAGCAGATGAACTGGTTTGATTGGTGTTAGGTGTTGTGTGTGTGTGTGTGTGTGGTTTATTTGATCATTTGTTAACACACGACTAACATTTTGTATCTGAGTGAACGCTGCATCTCATGATCTGTTTCGCTCCGGATCCGTTCAGCTGAATTATTGAGTTTGTTTGTCATTTCTATTCAGAGTCAGTGCTGGAGATCAGATTCTGTTTCATCATGGAGGACACACAAACATCCACAGATCAAGAGTTTTCTCCAGGATGCAGGTACTTTGAAGAAACACTGTATTAAATCAGCTTGAATGATGATAGATGGGCATTGTGTTCATGTGTCTGGAGATTTTATAACCCATAAATTGACTCATCATTTTGTGTTTTTGATTTAAAAAAATCCTTAAAGACCAAAAATGATTATCATAAGTTAAATTGTTGTGTTATAGTTCAGTTCATCAGAAGAGATCAGAAATGGAGTCCAGCTGTGTGTCTGTGAGGAGTGATTGGTCTATCCATCATTCAGTAAAATTTAATAATGGAGATACAAAGATTGATCTCCGGTATATTTGTACAATAGGCCTATATGATATATTCTTCTTGTATATTGATAAATTATATATATATATATATATATATATATATATATATATATATATATATATATATATATATATATATATATATATATATATATATATATATATATATATATATATATATATATATATATATATATATATATATATATATATATATATATAAAATATATTTTTTTACCATTCAAATGACTGACTTTAATCTCTCTCTCTATTATAGTTCAGTTTATCAGAAGAGACCAGAACCAGAGTCCAGATGTGTGTCTGTGGGGAGTGACACATCTATGCATCATCTTGTAACATTTAAGAGTGGAGATATAAAGACTAATCTCAGGTAAATTTTTATGTAAATATTATTATTATTATTATTATTATAGCATGCCATTCTAATTATAATAAAGATAGTGTTAACTTTATTTTGAAATATTTTTATCTGATATTTTAAAGGGGGCATAATACGCACAGTTTCACCCAATCTCCAATGTTAATCTAGAGTAGAGTAGTACTGCTCCTTCATATGTCCAAAAATCGTATCGAATTTATAAAAGAAAGATACAGCTTTATGATTCTCTTTGAAAACATCTGAGCTCCTGGAGGCGCACCGTGGGTGGAGCTAAAGATTGACTAACACTTGCATGCCGATTGCCAACAAAACAAAGATAAAAAGATATTTGATGCCATTTCACTTACGATCTGCAGTTCAAAATCATGACTGGAATCTTTTACAGCTGGGTCAGCTCTGTCTTTCAGTATCAAACGATATTGCTGTCCTGGAAAAACAAAATATATCCACTGTTTACACAACGCTGCGTACTTCAGTAAACTGAACAGGTTTGGGGGGGGGGGGGGGTCTATGGTTTGCAGCGTAATGTCAGCTTTTGTGATTTGTCATAATAACTGCAGACTGCAGTCAATGGAAATGCTTCTCTATCAGTGCATGCCTGCTCCTCACAGCACAGATCATAAAAGTAGACTAAAGTTTCTGTTCAGTGCTGAGTCATTCAAGTGCAGATCCTCTCATTATAACAAACAAAGTGTAGAGATTAAATAGGCTAATAGATCCAGTGTGCAGTGTAGAGAGATTCATTAATTATAATGAAAGTTTGTGAAATCACGATAAACTAAGTTGAGTGACAAATTTTTAATGATTATAAACATAATTTGCAAATGTGACATTGCATTTATACAACAGTTTCATACACTGATTTTATACAAACATTAAAAGGTGACATCTTTATTAAAAATCTGACTTTTCCAGGTTTTAAGTGCCATAATCAGGGCCCCGGTGCATCTGCCACCAAAGGAAATGTGAAAAAGATTAATCCAGTAACTTTGTTTTGGTAAGCCTTTTTCTGCAAAAGTCTGAGAAAACGAGCGTGTCTGATTTCGTTCTCTTAGTGACGTGGCAAAGGGATCTCATTCTAATATTGCTGCCCCTTAATCTGAAAATTTCCACCCATGGCACCAACATTGTGTTTTTGCAAGCAACAACAGTGTACCAGTTCTAAGGCAGCTGCTTTCTGTCTGTGTGTTATATCAGAAGTTTAAACTTTCCAAACCTATAAGACCTCCGTTCATCTTCCGAACACAGTTTAAGATATTTTAATTTATTCCGAGAGCTCGAAGTCCCTCCATTTGAAAATGTATGTACGGTATACGGTCCATGTCCAAAAAGGTAATAAAGACATCTTCAGAGTGTGACATCAGAGCGTCCATTAGAATTTGAAGTATCAAATACATTTTGGTCCAAAAATAACAAAAATGATGTAACATGGTATAAGGCTAGTTAGGTATGCAGGAGCTAAACCATTTAGGGCCTTGTACGCAAGTAATAATAATTTGTAACCGATACGGAACTTAATAGGTAGCCAGTGCAGAGACTGTATAATTGGGGTAATATGATTATATTCTCTTGACCTGGTAAGGACTCTAGCTGATGCATTTTGGATTTTTTTTTTAGCTTGTTTATTGAAGATGCAGGACAACCACCTAGAAGGGCTTTACAATATTCCAGTCTAGAGGTCATGAATGCACGAATTAGCTTTTCTGCATTTGTAGCTTGGCAATGTTTCTAAGATGGAAGAATGCAGATTTTGTAACATGGGAAATATGGTTTTCAAAAGATAAGTTGCGGTCTAATATAACACCCAGATTTTTGACTGTAGAGGAAGTAACAGTATATCTATCTAGTTGCAAATTGTAATCTACAAGATTCTATGTACGTTTTTTGGTCCAATAATTAATATTTGGTCCAATAATTAATATTAATATTGGTCATCCACTCTTTTAAATTTTTAACACACTTTGTTGGCTTAGATAATTTAGAAGTTTCATCTGGTCTTATTGAGATATATAGCTGAGTATCATCAGCATAACAGTGGAAACTAATCCCGTATTTTCTCATGATATTACCAAGGGGCAACATGTACAGTATATTGAAATTAGAGGACCTAGGATGGATCCTTGTGGCACTCCATATTTCACTGCTGATAAATGAGATGACTCCACATTTAAATAAACAAAAGGGTAGCGATCAGACAGGTAGGATCTAAAACATCTTAGAGCCTGTCCCTGAATACCTGTATAGTTTTGTAATCTATCTATGAGTATGTCATGATCTATTGTGTCAAACGCAGCACAAGATCAAGTAAAATTAGCAATGAGATGCAGCCTTGATCTGATGCAAGAAGCAGCTCATTTTTAATTTTAACAAGTGCAGTTTCTTTGCTATGGTGGGGCCTGATACCTGACTGAAAATCTTCAAACCGATAATTATTATTTTTTTATTTCTCAAGCATGCCCCGTTGCAACTGGCACCCCAGCCCGTGGCAGAGGCATCAGTTGACACCACAACATGTCTGGACACAGGTTCTAGGGGAATGGCAGCCCTTAAAATGAGAGGTCCAACCATGAGGTGAAGGTTTGGAGGCAGGCTGGGGGGATGGTCCAGCTCTATTGTGCCCCTTTTGCCAGCAGGGTCGTGACCTCTTCATGCATGACAGGAGCATCCTTGCCCGCCATCGTCGTGCGAACACCTGGAAACCTGGGGGGAATGCTAGGTGAACTGAATCGTGTAGCTGAGCCTGATCATTAGGATGAGCCAGCAGGATGCCCTGGGGAGCTCTAGCCAGGCTCCCAGAAATCGATCCAGTAGGGGGAAGGGAACTACAGGCATGCCCACGGTGGGGCAGCAAAGTGGAACAGACACCCCTGGCATGGGAGGCATAGCATCCCTTAGCGGGGCGGAGTGAGAGCACTCGTCTGACTCCAAGTGGCAAAGAGAGCTTGAGCCGGCCCTGCATGGAAACTGGCAAAGGAAGAGGGGAACAAAAGCGGCCAGGAAGCACGTTACCAACTGTTGTTCGTGGCCTCTTGGGACCCAGAGGTAGAGGAAACAACTCTTTTAGTGAAGGTTTGGGTACCACTGGCCAGTGGCGGAACAAAAAGAAAATGAGAAAAAAGGATTCTCCCCCGGCCCTCCTCCGGTGGAAGGAGTGGTCCTGCTACCATCTCCTGACGAGCTGATGTCCCCAACTCCGAGTCGCCCATCTCAGGAACGCCACTTGGTAGGTTAAGGATCAGAGATGGGCTGCTTCGCCCTTCTGTGGCCATCTCCTCACTGCGGCCAGGGTGAAGGCTGAGGCAGCTGTGCTGGTGGCAGTGCCTGGGAAATCAGGGAGTTGAGGAGCTGAGTCCGATCAGACTCCCCAGGTTCAGCCATTGGTTGTGCTCCTGGACCACCAAAGTGGACCACTGTAACCTTCGTCGCCCGGAGAGTGAGGTCGGAAGCGGCAGAAGCGGCCTGACCCGCAGCTCTGTAAGCCTTGGCCACAAGCGTGGATGACAACTTGCAGGCCTTGGAGGGAAGCTTGGGACCACCAGAACCATGCCGAGGTGCTCTGAGGACACAGTTGCATCACAACAAAGCGCTCCACTGGGGGAATCCCAACATACCCCTTGGCCGCTCTGCCATCGAAGGCATTGAAGGCGAAGTAAGCACCAGAATGGTTTCGGGCTGTTAAAGGTGCCTTCCATTAACTGGTCACTTCCTGGTGCACTTCTGGAAAGAAAGGAACCAGCAGGGGCTGCTGGCGATCAACACGTGCAGCCCCCAGGAACCAATCAGCCTGCCTTGAGCGCTCAGGACAGGGTGGAGGATTTCACTCAAGCCCGATGCTCTCAGCTGCCCGGGAAAGCACTGCTGTCAGCTCGGGATTGGACTCTGGCAATGATGGCACTCCAAAGGAAGGCAATGCAGCCCAATCCTCATTTCCAGAGGACTCAAGTTTGTAAGGGGGGGTGTGGCCCGAGGAGGTTTGCTCTCCAAGGAAGCCTCCCACGGTAACCCTCAGATCCCCCTGGTCACCAGCCGAAGTAGCCCTAAGATAATTAAGTCTCGATCTTAAGGCCAAGATGGTCATGTCCCCACAATGAGAACGCATCCACAAACGCAGTCTCCGTGTCATGACACGTGACACATCGATAGTGGCTGTCCCGAGGAGCGATATATCTGAATGTATAGAATGAAAAACTTACCCAACCCAGGGACACTTTAGCTTCAGATGATCTTGATTTCTCAGGTGTGTTTCCTGTAGAAAAACCACATCAGCATTCAACCTTTTCAAATGGGAGAATATTTTTGATCTTTTGATGGGGTTACCCATTCCTTTAATATTCCAAGTAAGAAGTCTTAAATTAGCCATTTACCTCACTATAAACCACTAGCTTGACTACATCAGACTTCATACTTCTGCTCAATTTCAGTTCGCTTCTGTACTCCGTCTGAGACAGCAAACTATCTCTCAGATTTCCTATTTCCTATCTCCCAGGCTGAGAGCCGTGACGTAAACGCTAAGCGCCGAATTTAGGATTGTAGTTTAGGTTAGGGAAATCGAACATGGGACTTCTATGCGCTCTGTTGTGGAGAATATTCCCGGCATTTGCCAACTGAAGCCCGAACTAGAAGAGTGATTGTTTCACATTTTGAATGGAGGTGATGTTGTGGCCCTACTTCAGAGTCCCGACAGGTTGTGAGAAAAGTTAAATTTATCAACTGTTACCAATTGTCAGTGAGAAACTGGCAAGGCCAAAGTCCGGCACAATGATAATTGTGATTGTGAACTGCCATGTTCCCTCCGGTATTTTGCTCGATGGTTTTGTTTTTGCAGCATACCTGTTTACAGTGGAGCCGGCGAATAACACACGTAATAACCAAACGTTATGTGATTTGGCTTATGGGTACACCAATGATTTTAAACTTCAGACAAGCATCCCCCGCAAGAAAGTAAATGCTTGTCAATTATGCCCTTCCAGACTCTGTCTACGAAGCAAAAGCGAAGTAGCAGAGTTTGGTATTACCAGGCTAATAAACCACACCACTTGGGGGGAACATGTGTAAATGCACCTCCTGTAAAGAAAATAAAAATAAAAAATCAGGCCAGAAAATACAAATAACAACCAGAACACCCACCTAACATCCCCATGATGTGAACTCGTGTTGACTCCAACTGGAGCAATATCATAGTTACTGCTAATGATTAGAAACTCTTAGACAAAAGCTTGAGACCTGCAGAATATACCGTTTGAGTAATATTAATAATGAAAATGCAAAAATATTAATATTAAATCAGAAAGCCTGCTTTAACCAATAACACCACACTTACAGTATATTACAGATAAAATAGGAACACCGTTTGAGTTCTTATAACATTAAACAAATTTTGGATTTGTGCCTGTGTAGGACACTCTAACAGTCTCCGAGAGTATGTAAACCAAACCACACTCCATTTGTTAAGTCCAGTGACTAATGACTAAGGCATATTGCTAAGATGAATGTGCTTCCTCATTATACCCCAGCCCTACTGCCATTGTCCAAAAGATCTGCGCAAACTCACCCACCTCACTCCCCTTTTGACGGAGGGTGATTAGGTTCAGGAACCTCCCCCTCCGCTCCTCAATGCTGGCTGGGGAGCGGGAAAAAAAAAATCCCACACTGCTGGATCTGGGCATGATGAGATCCAATTGCAGTGTTTTAATGGGGTAATCAAAAATCTAAATCCTAAAACAGGCTAGAGGTCAATAACAAGGAAATCAGTCCAAAAAAAAGAAACATGAAAGAACACGAGAAAGATGAGTGACGGAAACAGACCGGTTTATATAGACAGGTGAGAACGATGAAAGTGGAGACAGCTGAGTGCAATTAACTTCTCCTTTTAACATGCTTTCCTAAAAGCACATATTGCATAAAGCAAAATGGTATATCAAGTAATATTGTTATATATCAAATCATCTTTATACAATTATTGGTATATAAAAATAAAACCCTGAAACCCTGATTGGTGAGTTGAAAAAAAAAATCTCATTATTTTTGCCTTTCATGTGTACTCATTGCCTCTTAAAAACTAATTGCAAATGTTAATGCAAAGCGTAAAGTAAATAATACTTAAATTTGAATGAATCTGAACGAATTGCGTTGATGGGTTGCTCTTGCTTCGATCTTGGGATGCATGCGCGCTCTTCCAGGACAAATGCTTTTACAAGGAGTTCCATCCTTCATGATGCCATGAAGAGCCACAACCAAAAAAAAATAATAATTTTAAAAAAATTGTAAGAAACCCGGAAGAGTGTATTTGTCACAGAAATACTCTGTTGTACTCCCAAATCATTTTTTAAAAACTTTGTTAAAGCGTTGGATTATCATGCGAAACATGGACTGTGTAAATAACTCAACAAGAAACATCCTTGGACTCCCCCTTGACATATATGTGTCCCTGGAGCAAAAATGAGTCGCTGGGGTATATCTTTAGCAATAGCCATTAAAAAAAAAAAAAACATTGTATAGGTCAAAATTATAGAATTTTTCTTTTTTTTTTTATTCTAGAAATCATTAGGATATTAAGTATGTCAATATGTTCCATGAAGATATTTTGTAAATTTCCTACTGTAAATATATCAAAACTTAATGTTTGTTTAGTAATTTACATTGCTAAGAATTCATTTGGACAACTTTTCTCAGTATTTAAAGTTGTTGTTTTTTTTGTTTGTGTTTTTGTTTTTTGCACCCTCATTTTTCAGATGTTGAAATAGTTGTATATTCCAAATATTGTCCAATCCTTATAAACCATACATCAATGGAAAGCTTATTTATACAGCTTTCCAATGATTTATAAATCTCAGTTTCAAAAAATGGACACTTAAGATGTTACACAGAGATGCATGTGTGAAAACTCTCTATTTAACATCTTTTGTAATAAAAAAAAAGTAAATGATCATGAATTGCACTTTAAAGTGATTTGTTTGAAAGTGATTTGTTGTACTTTGGTAGATATGGTAATTTAGAGGATTCACTTTAGTCTCTCTCAGTTATAGATCAGAAGGAGAGTCCAGCTGTGTGTCTATGAGGAGTGATGCATCTGTTCCATTAGATTATATGGGTGAAGAGACCGAAACTGATCTCAGGTGATCTCGGTGATCTACATTTTTGTAAAAAAAAAAAATTCATTAGGATACAGAATAAATAAGCTTATTTTATTTATTAATGTTGTATTTTAATTTTATAGGCATGAAGTCCTCGACAGGTTTAGATCAAATCTGCTGAAGAAGTTTGAGCGTCTGTATGAGGGAACAGCGACGCAGAGAAACCCAACACTCCTGAATGAGATCTACACAGAGCTCTACATCACAGAGAGTGAGAGTGGAGAGATCAGTAATGAGCATGAGGTGAGACAGATTGAGACACAATCCAGGAGAGCAGCAACAGAGGACACAGCCATCAAATGCAGTGACATCTTTAGACCTTTACCTGGACAAGACAAAGCCATAAGAACTGTGCTGACAAAGGGAGTCGCTGGCATTGGAAAAACAGTCTCTGTGCAGAAGTTGATCCTGGACTGGGCTGAAGGGAAAGAGAATCAGGACGTCCAGCTCATATTTCCACTTCCTTTCAGAGAAATCAACCTGATGAAGGATAAAACACTCAGTCTTTCAGATCTTCTTCATGTCTTTCTCCCGGAAACTAAAGAAATTAAAATATCCAGTGATGAATATAAAGTGTTGTTCATCTTTGATGGTCTGGATGAGTGTCGTCTGTCTCTGGATTTTAAGAGTAAAGTGAAACTGTGTAATATCTCTGAATCAGCCTCAGTGGACGAGCTGCTGATGAACCTCATTGTGGGGAATCTGCTTCCCTCTGCTCTCATCTGGATCACCTCCAGACCAGCAGCAGCTGATCTCGTCCCGTCTGAGTGTGTCCATCGAGTGACAGAGGTACGAGGCTTCACTGAGCCACAGAAGGAGGAATACTTCAGGAAGAGAATCAGTGATCAGAGTCTGGCCGATAGGATCATCTCACACCTGAAGTCATCAAGGAGCCTCTACATCATGTGCCACATCCCAGTGTTCTGCTGGATCTCAGCTGCTGTTCTGGAGAAGATGTTGAGTCGAGCAGAGAGTGGAGAGATTCCCAAGACTCTCACTCAGATGTACACACACTTCCTGATCCTTCAGACCAACATCAAACATGAGAAGGAATATGAGAAGAAGCTGACAGATGAAGACATGATCCTCAAACTGGGGAAAGTGGCTTTTGAGCAGCTTGTGAAAGGCAACCTGATCTTCTATGAGGAAGACCTGAGAGAGTGTGGCATTGATGTGAGAGAAGCATCTGTGTACTCAGGATTGTGCACTCAGATCTTCAGAGAGGAGTTGGGTTTGTATCAGGGGAAAGTCTTCTGCTTTGTTCATCTGAGCATTCAGGAACATTTAGCAGCTCTATATGTGCACATTTTATTTAAAAATGATAAATACAGAAATTTGCTTGAGCCCATCACCAAACAGTCTAAATTGAAGGACTGGTTTCAGCTCAATTCATCAGAACATGTTTCATTATCTGAGCTGCATCAGAGAGC
This sequence comes from Carassius auratus, assembly GCF_003368295.1. Lineage (NCBI taxonomy): Eukaryota > Metazoa > Chordata > Actinopteri > Cypriniformes > Cyprinidae > Carassius > Carassius auratus. The sequence goes on along the minus strand of NC_039251.1, from coordinate 4,273,261 downwards.
TGTGGATGAGGCTTTACAGAGTAAAAATGGACATCTGGATCTTTTCCTGCGGTTCCTTCTGGGTTTGTCAGTGGAGTCTCATCAGATTCTCCTACAACAAATAATGACACTGAAAAGAAGCAGCTCTGACAGAAATGAGAAAACAGTTGAGTACATCAAGAAGAAGATCAGGACCATTGACTCTCCGGAGAAATCCATCAATCTGTTCCACTGTCTGAATGAACTGGGTGATCATTCACTAGTGGAGGAAATACAACAGTATCTGAACTCTAGAAGAATAAAGGAAGCTAAACTCTCTTCATCTCAGTGGTCAGCTGTAGCTTTTGTGTTGTTGACATCAGAAGAGGAACTGAATGAGTTTCGTCTTGATAAATTTGTTAAAAAAAAGAATGAGCCTGAAAATATGAAAGTTCTTCAGAAGCTGCTGCCTGTGATTAAAGAATCCAGATCAGTTCAGTAAGTATCATTAAGTACAATAATTTCACTGTTTAAACATTATGAAAATCAAAGTTGAAGCTCATAAATCTTAAGTTCTGCAAATGTTGTTCAGAATAATTTGTAATTTTTAAAGGGGTCATGAACTGCCTTTGTTTGTTATTTTATACTGTTTTCTGTGATCCACTGTTACGTTCTCCTCCCAGTCTAGTAACGAAGAAAAGTAAAGAAAAAGGCAAGTAACAAAGAAAAAGAGGGGTAACGTTAAAAACGTAGAATTACGTAGAGGATACGCTTCAGCCTCAGGCTTCAGAGTGAAAGCAAACACAGCTTCAAGTACTAGAAAAAGTATTAATTTCTGTTATCTGAATTGAAATGGTTAACAAAAGATGGGAATAAGTCTTCAGGAGAGAGGAGGGCCTAAAATAACAGAGAAAACCTGAGGCTAACGAAGGTTTAAGGGAGCTATCTTCCCTGTACAAAAGCAAAGATGATGATCAACAATAAAAACTTCCCTGACCTCCCTCTATAACCAAATGACAGGAGAAAAATATGAACAGAGCTAATAAGATTACATACAATACCTTTTAATTACCCACATGTAGAGAAATCAACACTAGAAAGCAAACCCTGCATTATATGAGTGGTATTGGAATATAAATCGCAGCACGTTTCAGATTAAAAAACACGACTTCTATTTCTGAAAATATCACAGTTAGGAGATTTATAATGAGACCATATATATATATATATATTTTACTAGTGGGTGCAGGACACTATAGTTAATGTAAGTGAGGACAGCAAAATAAACTGACAAATTATACCCAAAAATTCTTCATGCAGTGGACTACCAGTAAAACTGATACAAATTTGGGACCAAAAATTATTCAGACCGAGCGTCTGAGACGTTAACCTTTTGTCTTTATGCACTTCCTGATGACTGGGCAGGGTGCCAAGTTAAAGATGGTACATCTGTGCCTTTTTTTCTATGATAATGTGAAGGTATGGGTGATACTGTCAGGCTAATTGGATTAGCACCTATGCATTTGAATGACACTAAGCTGATGAAATCGGGGCCGGGGAAATTCCGGTAACGGGTTGATTCTTCTACTGCATTTTCATGCTTTGTTTAGATTGTCTGCACCTCTATGTATCCCTCCACATTGAAAGGTATAAACTCTTACTGTGCTGAACTATAGTCAGACTTGGATGACTGCAGCAACGCACAGCGAGTCCTCAATAACGAGTAACTTCTGAATGAACCTTTAAGACCAGTACAAATTTGTTATCCTCTGTGTCGTCAGAGAAGAATTAACCTGTTAGCCAGCACCCCTCAGTATGGGACTCACAGCTAAAAGTAACCTACCTAACTTAAAATTGTAACATTTCCTTACTTCAGTATGTTACACACACAATGTTTGTGTCTTTGGAAAGAAGACCATTTGGGCATTACATTCTATCAACCAAATTTTATAATGTTAAAAAATATGAAAAGTTATAGACACTGTTCCTTGAAAGTTTCTTGAAAGTTTTTATTTACCACACTGTATTTTTTTTTATTTGATATAAAAATACATGAAATCAGTCCTGGAGCAATCTAGAAAATTAATGGGTTGAAAGTCACATGTCTCGTGAGTTTTTATTTCAAACCTGAAGAGGATATCATGAAAAATGAGATTCCTGCAAATATTTTTCTGAGAATGTCTAGTTATGTATAGTATAAATATAAAAATATTTAGCAACTGTATTGAAGGCTACAAACTATTTAGTCATGAAACATACCACTGCATATTTTTCAATTATGAAACACTAGACAGAAACTTAGACATTATATAAGTGATTTATTTGAGCAATAGAAAAATATAATAAGAATAATTTGAGTAAGAAAAATAAGATAAGAAAATTAAAAAATATTTAACTTTGTATGCCAATTACAGAACATCCTGAGATTGCTAGAAATGTAGTAATTACAATGAATTACAATGCAAATAAGTGCTAATGTGCTGATGGCCAGTTATAGAGATGGTAATAATACAAATGCCCCATAAAGTCAATAAACCAATCTCTCTACTCCTATTGATGGATTTTCATGTATAGCCATGATAACCATGATTATACAGTAATACCAAGCTGATTTGCACTCAAACAGATGGTAATCATGCAGATACATTCAACATAAAAACACACTCACACATATATGAAAACTTTTGAAAAATAAAACAAATAAAGAAAAAGGCGATCGCTTCACGAGAGAGTGCCACAATTCAAATAAATTATCTTTTGTCTTTCACTTTTTTTTTGGAGGATCATCTCATTCTGTTTGTGACTCTGTATGCTGCAAAACCATGCCATTTTTTAACTACCAAGGTGCAGTTTCTGAACATGAGTTATTCCATAATGGACACAAGCACTACTGTCCCTGAAGAAATGAAACTTAAACACAATGATATTGCTTCATTGGACTAAACGTGCTCCATGAGATGTTGATACTGGGTGCAGGCTAACACGTTAATAGACAGCTGTAGGGTTTGGTTAACTAGTTTATCCTCTAAAAATATTATTATCCTCCGTTCAGGCAGGTAAGATTAGCATTAGATGCAAATATTGATTATCCTCTGTTCAGGCAGGGAAGATTAGCATCACGTGCTAATATTTGTTATCCTCTGTTCAGGCAGGGAAGATTACCATTATACAATTATATGCATTGTTCCCTTGGTAAAATCTGCATTTCAGGGGCTAAACATCACGTTATCTGTATTGGGGTCGCTTCGACCCGCGGACATGAAAAACAACCGCAGACTTGGCAACACTGGGTGGCCTTTTACTACACAGAGCCATAGTTCACAGAAAATCCACAAAAAATCAATTTCAAAATCGCAGGCGATTCTTTGTCGATTTTAAAAAAAGCAATATATATATTTTTTTTGTAGCTTGTCGGTGGACTATGGCTCTGTGTAGTAACTGCCGCTCCACCTGAACCAGTGTTGCCAAGTCCACGGTTGTTTTTCATGTCCGCGGTTTGAAGTGATCCCAATGCCAATAATGTGATTTTTAGTCCCTAAAATGCATATTTTACCAAGGCAACCCTGCCAAAACGTATATTTTAACCCCGGGATGCAATTTTTATCAGGGAACCCCCTGGAAACATGATTGGGCTAGTTTTGGACTACTTTTGAAAAGCAAGTGGGCAGGATTTGTTTTGAAAACCTGGCAACCCTGATCTGAACGCATGTGCTGGAAATGTACTTTTAATATCAGTTACACCTTTACTGATGAGATGCGCATGAAAATTGAATTCGACTTTTTACACAACCCCATTTTTGTCATAGGAAACTCAGACCAGCAAGGAGCCCAGGGAATAAATTAATGCAACAGGCTTGGGGAATGCAACTGGGGCCAAACCTGCGGTGAAGACTCCCTCATAGGCCTTCCCCATCCACTAGTCATAAACTTCACTGTTCTTTAGGTGTCACAGGAATTAAAAAAAATAGGGAAAGAAGGAAGAACAATAGCAGACTCAGATTGTGTCAAAGCAACTGTTCAGCAAAGGATCCGTTTCCTGTTGTTGTGATTTGATCTGAACAAAATAGTGTATCGGTGTGACACAACTGAACCGGAATAGCATACGTTCTAGCTGATATTCTCCAAAAGTTGTAGGTTATTCAAAAATGGCACAAGGGTGATGCAGAGGAGACAAATTGTTGAATTTTATTTATTTATTTTTTTTGCCGCACAATGTATTCTCGTAGCTTCGTATGATATCAGATGAACCACTGATGTCACATGGATTATTTTTCCAGATCTCCTTGCTACGTTTCTGGACTTGGGAACATTTCAGTTGTATTGCTGTCGTAAGGTCAGAAAACTCTCAGATTCCATCAAAAATATCTTAATTTGTGTTCCGAAGATGAACCAAGGTCTTGTGTTTGGTGAGGACATGCAGGAATGATTATCGGTTGGCTGTGAAGATATTCTGGCAAACCATACGGCCCCTCCGGAAGGGGAAGCAGTGCCCTGCCTACACTGTTTACAGTGGAGGTGGTCAACTGTTGACCTCAACTTGGGATATCGTTGGACGGTGGAAGGAATACCGACATGCCTTCCCGTGGAGGAAGCAGGGGCTGATGGGTCAGAGATGGACTTGTCCATCACCCAAGCTGAAGTCACCGAGGTAGTTAATAAGCTTCTTGGTGGCAAGACACCAGGGGTGGATGAGATCCGCCCTGAGTACCTCAAGTCCCTGGATGTTGTGGGGCTGTCTTGGCTGACACGTCTCTGCAGCAACGTGTGGTCGTCGGGGACAGTGCCTCTGAGAATGGCAGACCAGGGTGGTGGTCCCTGTTTTCAAGAAAGGGGACTGGAGGGTGTGTTCCAACTACAGAGGAATCACACTCCTCAGCCTTCCTGGGAAAGTCTATGCCAGGGTACTGGAGAGGAGAATTCGGCCGATAGTCGATCCTTGGTTTCAGGAGGAACAATGCAGTTTTCGTCCCAGTCGTGGAACACTGGACCAGCTTTATACCCTCACCAGGGTGTTGGAGGGTTCATGGGAGTTTGCCCAACTAGTCCACATGTGTTTTGTGGATCTGAACAAGGCGTTCGACCGTGTCCCTTGCAGCCTCCTGTGGGGGTAGCTCCAGGAGTATGGGGTACGGGACCTTCTGTTAAGGGCTGCCCGGTCCCTGTATGACCGGAGCAGGAGCTTGGTTTGCATTGCCGGCTGTAAGTCAGACTTGTTCCCGGTACATGTTGCACTCCAGCAGGGCTGTCCTTTATCACCGGTCCTGTTCATTGTTTTTATGGACAGGATTTCTAGGCACAGCCAGGGTTCGGAAGGTGTCCGGTTTGGGGACCATGTGATTTCGTCTCTGCTTTTTGCAGATTATGTTGTCATGTTGGCTTTATCGCGCCAGGACCTTCAGAATGCACTGGGATGGTTTGCAGCCGAGTGTGCTGCCACTCGGGAGGAGCTCAGAGTAGAGCCACTGCTCCTCCACATCGAGAGAAGCCAGCTGAGGTGGCTTGGGCATCTATTCCAGATGCCTCCTGGACGCCTTCCTGGGAAAGTGTTCTGGGCACGTCACACCGAGGGGAGGCCCCGGGGAAGACCTAGGACACACTGGAGGGACTATGTCTCTCGGCTGGCCTGGGAATGGCTCGGTATCCCCCCGGAAGAGCTAGAGGAAGTGTCTAGGGAGAGAGAAGTCTTGATGTCTCTGCTTAGACTGCTGCCCCCATGACCCAGCCTTGGATAAGCGGAAGAAGATGGATGGACTGATGAAGTGAACCTCTCAACCGCTTTTACCTTCCACTGAAGCTCACATCAGGTGCACAGAGTTAAAGACTCCATGTGTGTCAGAGAAGACAGTAGTACACACTACAAAGTGTTCAACACCTGTTATAAATGATGTGTAAATGCATGAACAAATAATTTACAAAGCTTTCTGCATCCCCTAATCTAAAGTGTAAACTATTCACCACATGTAAATGTTACATATCATTTATAGATCTTTCTTACCTATTACAAACTTGTACACAAGTCATTAATAACACTTTCTGCATCCCTTAATCTAAAGTGAAAACTATCCATCACTTGTAAATGTTACAAATCATTTGCAGAGTGATAAATAATGTATCAACTAATAACTTATAAACCATCTACTAATGATCAGTTTGATTTATTTCATGATTTCAACTTTTTTTAAGATAACTTACAACACATTTGTAAATCGTTAGCATACCACCCATTAATCATTTATGAACATATAGTTATTTTTTTGTATTATTTTTTTTTTCCCTTTATTCTACCAGGTGATGTCCCATTGAGTCAAATCTCTTACAAGGGAGCCCTGGAGCAACAGTACACAAGTTACACAGAATCACAAAAACAGACACAGCAATCAAAACTGATTTACAGTACATGTAAAACAATTTAAAATAACAAAAGGCTTATTGAAAGCATGTGCATTGTTCAAATTTCGATTTTTTTAAGTAATTGTTTAAAATTTTTAAGTGGGATAAGAACAGAAAGCTTCAAAACTTTTTTGAAGTAAATTCCAACACCAAGGAGCAGCATAACTAAAAGCAGTCTTGCCAAATTCTGTTGTTACATGTGGGATATTTAGAGCCAGAATATTAGCGGAGCGAAGATTATAAAGGTGATGATTCCTGGTCAACAAACTAGTAAAATAGCTGGGTAAATTACCATTTATTGCTTTAAAAATAAAAATGTGCCAGTGGAACCATCTACGCAGACCTAAAGAGCTAAAACCAGTTTCCAAAGACAACAGTGATGAGTATGTGACTTGGCATTAGTAATGAAATGTAATGCACCATGGTAGACTGAGTCAAGTGTGTGCAGCGTGGTAGAGGCAGCATGCATATAAATAACATCCCCATAGTCCAAGACTGGTAGGAAAGTGGCACTTATCAATTTCTTCCTAGCTTGGATAGTAAAACAGGATTTATTCCTAAAGTAAAAACCGAGCTTCACTCTCAGTTTTCTCAATAATTTTATTGAGAAATCAATATGAACCTTGAAGGTTAGCTTTTCATCAATCCACAGACCAAGATATTTATAAGATGAAACATTTTCCACACACTTCCCATCTAGTGTGGAAATGGCTAGAGCTGTTGATGCGGGTAGAGTGCAAGACTTTGAGAACTGCATCACTTTAGTTTTACCAGCGTTTAATACCAGTTTAAGTTCAATGAAGGTGGTCTGTAATAAATTAAAAGACTGTTGTAGTGATTGATAAGCTTGAGCTAAAGTGGGGGCGGAACAATATAGTACTGTATCGTCTGCATAGAGATGTATTTTGCATTTATCTGCTACAGAGGCAATGGTGTTAATGTAAATGGTGAATAAGAGCGGACCCAGGATAGACCCTTGAGGGACAACTCGACGGACCCCCAGTGGGGCAGAACTATGCCCATCGACAACTACAGTCTGTGTTCTGTTCTCAAGGTAGTTTATGAACCAGTCTACTGCCTTAGTGCCCAAGCCAATGCCCCGGAGCCTCTTAAAGAGGATACAATGATCTACTGTGTCAAAGGCCTTTGACAATTCAATAAACAGGGCAGCACAGCTCATCTTATGGTCAAGGTCACAGATGATGTCATTAAGCACCTTGGTAGCTGCAGTAATGGTGCTATGCTTGGCCCTAAAGCCTGACTGTTCCGGGCAGAGTATGTGATGATTTTGCAGGAAGCCCTTAAGTTGGGTATTTACTAAAGACTCTAGGACCTTTGCAAGCACAGACAATTTAGATATTGGGCAGTAATTATCGAGAATGGAGGGGTCCCCCCTTTCAGCAGGGGGAGCACATGGGCAGATTTCCAAACATCTGGTAAGTTATTTGAAGACAAAGACAGGTTAAAAATGTATTTAATAGGTTCCACTATGATATGTGCTGATAATTTCAGTAAACCAGGATCTAGGCCATCAGGACCAGCTGATTTCCTAGTATCAATTTCCTTAAGAGCCTTAAGCACTGCAGATGAGGGAATGAATTCAAAATCAAATCCCTCACTGACCAGAGAAGCAGGAGAATTGTGTTGGAGGGGTGAGGACACATGGCTATGTGAAACCTCTTCTGGGTATGTTTCTTTAAAAATGTCACCTGCCTTGATGAAATGGTCATCGAAAGCATTAACAATATCATTCTTGTTTGAGATCTGTTCAGTGTCTTTAACTATATACTTGGGGAGAGCAGAGTCACTGGAAGGTAGTTTCCGAGATGTTATTGTCTTCCAAAATTTAGATGGATTATTTAGGTTTGAGGACATTGATTTGAGGTAATAGTCAGATTTGCACTTTCTTACAAAGTAAGTGCACTTGTTCCCAGAGATGTATAGTAACGAAGTAGAACTACTTCACTACTGTACTTAAGTACTAAAAGGCGGTATCTGTACTTTACTAGAGTATTATTTTTTTCTCCTACTTCCACTTTTACTTCGGTACATATTTTCGCTGAGTTTAATACTTTTACTCCGATATTTTTTTATGTGCTGCATCGTTACTCGTTACAATTATAATAATGTTACGAATCATTTCATTACAAACCACTGCCAGAACTGTAGATGGCAGGTTTGATGAAGCTGGCACATCATTAAGCGAATCAAGCGAGACTGCGCGTGCTGACTGAACTGCTGTGAAGAGAGAGATGAACACCGAGCCGAGCCAGATAATGACTCGTTCACGAGTCAAGAACCGGTTGCATCATTTTTCGGATGACCAGTAACGTTAGTTCTTTCTGACAGTTCGATTCAGTAAACCAGTTGAAGAAAACAGTTCACCGATTCTTTTGCACTCGATGCAATGGCGTCATTGGCGTTAACTGCACATGGGCTCATAACATTAACACAGAATCAGTTCAGAATCAATCACCAAAAGAATCAGTTCGGTTCCAGACGCTCTGTGTGTCGGTTTGCTTCACGCTAAATCACACATGCGCAGTATCATCAGCTCCTCTGTTCACGAATCGGACGCGTCTGACAGAAACGGTTCTTGACTCGTGAACGAGTCATTATCTGGCTCGGCTCGGTGTTCATCTTCAGTTCTCTCTTCACATCAGTTCAGTCAGTGTACTGTTTGAGTCAATGAATTACTCCGGGATATTGGTTTGTTTTAACTCAGAGGGAGTGTCAGACACATTAAACAAGTTAACAGCTTAATTCATCTGTGGATTAATGCGTATTGGAGACGCAAACTGTTTAAAACGATTCAGTTCGATTTGGTGGACTGTTTCAAAAAGATCCGGTTACATTGAATGATTCGTTCGCGAACCAGATATCACAAACTGCTTTGTTTTTAACTGTCTTACAACAGACACGGAAGAGAAGACAATGCTGAATAAAGTCATAGTTTTTGCTATTTTTGGACCAAAATGTATTTTCGATGCTTCAAAAAATTCTAAATGACCCTCTGAGGTCTTAGGGGTTTGAAACAACATGAGGGTAAGTTATTAATGACATAATTTTGCAAATTGGGCTAACTAACCCTAGTAACCGTTTTTTGTTTACAAGAAGTTACAGTCAAAGGAATTTGTATAGTAGTAAAAACAATATGTTCAAACTTTTGACTACTTTCTTTAATAGCTACATAACACAATACTTCTACTTTTACTTTCAGTACTTGAGTAGTAAATTTTAAAATAGACTACTTGCAATACTTAAGTACAAAAAATGTTGAATACTTTAGTACTTCTACTTAAGTGTGGTGCTTAAAGAGCACTTCTACTTCTACTCAAGTCACTTTTTTGATAGAGCACTTGTACTTTTACTCAAGTATGGTTCTCTAGTACTTTATACATCTCTGCTTGTTCTTAAGATACCTAAAATTAGTCCAGTCAGATTGGAGGTTTGTGTTCTTTGCTAATGCCCAGGCTGCATTTCTCTCATGGATCAGAGAAGACAGTTTGTTCATCATTAACTAATAACTTATAAGTGACTTATAACTGAATTAATAAAACATAACTAAAATGTTAACTTATTACTTATTAATAATTTCTGAAAGTATAATCATGTTTTGTTAATGATTAGTTCATCATTAACTAATAATTTATAAATAAGATCAAGTCAGGCAGCCCAGTTGTCCAAGACATTAACACTTTGTCTTTATGCCCTTCCTGATAATTAGGCAGGGTCGCAAGTTAAACAGTCTTCAATAAAGAGTAACTTCTGTGTAAAATATATCCCAACGTCTCCTGCTCTTTGCTTCGATGAGGAAAAAGTTTCCTACAGCAGCATGCCTAGGAGACTACAGACTGTCATTAAGGCTAAGTGTTGCCCAACTAAGTATTAATAGTTGAGTAAATACTGTCATACTAACAGCTGTCTGAATAATTTTTGGTTTATTGAAATCCATTACATAACTTTCTATCAAAGTTATCTAACATTATCAAGCTAAATTTGTTCTGACGTAGTTTAACTTTGAGTTCTTGTCATTTTTATTGACATTTTCTTAACCAATGGTTTTCAACCTGTGGGCCACAACCTCTTAGTGGGTTTTGATATTATTGCAGGTGGGCCGCCAATTACTATTAAAAGAAATTATAATTTTGTTAATATTTGTAAGAGTCTGACTCTAGTCTTGCTTTGTCCAGTGCTCCCGTTCTCTGCCAATTTTGACTGCTCGTCTCAACACTGCTCTGCATGTTCCCTCCTGACTGCTTGCTCCGCTGACTGTCTACCTGCCGCCGAGCACTGCCTGGATCTGGTTTTCCCGTTTTACTGAAAGGTGCCAGCCTGAGTTATTTTTTGTTCATTGCCAGTTCATTCAATAAAGACAGTTAACAATCTAGCTTCTAAGTACTAAGTTATTAACCCAACAATAGTCAGGTCAGTTAATTTTTTTGAAGTGGGCCGTGCAAACATGTGTTTGGTTGTGTGGGCCACGAGTTGAAAAAGGTTGGGAACCACAGTTCTAAACTATGGTGAATAATGATAATGTGAGAAATGTTGGAGGTGTCTGAATAAATTTTGGTTAGACTGTATTTGATAAATGAAGTTAACCAACTAACCTTATACATACTCTTTTTGCTTCTGTACCCAATATTTGAAAAACTTGCAAATGCAATAAAATAACGGTATTGCTTCTCCTTATCGGCAAGTAGAAAAAAAAAATAAAATAAAGTATTGGAATCGGGCGAGTACTGGAAAAAGTGGTATTGGTGCATCCTTACTTTTTATAGTACAATGTCCTTTTATGTCAAAAGATTGAGGGAATTTTGGTTTCTTAGTTCATGACCCCTTTAAACCACTAACATTGTGCAACAAAGTGATATTATTTAGAGTGATGAGTGTGTCACTGTTCTGTACAGGTTGAGTTATTGTAGCATCACAGATGAAGGTTGTGCTGCTCTGGCTTCAGCTCTGAGATCAAACCCTTCACACCTGAGAGAACTGGATCTGTCTTGGAATAAAATAGGAAAATCAGTTAATCTGCTCTTTGGTGTACTACAAAATCCTCATTGTAAACTGGAGAAACTGTGGTAAGATTATTGTAAAATATTGTTCTGCTCTTAGGTGCTAATTAATAAACGATGGAAACCACTGAAACTTGTCCGATCAGAACAATTAAATTAGATGATGTCCGTTTAGAAGGAGCTAGATGCACACACCACTCAAAGACCACTCATTGCAAACTGGAACAATATTTAATTAAGTGTGGTTCTAGAAAGGGAAACAACAACAATAAAATGTAAATATACACACTGATAAACATCAATATGCAAATGAATAATATCCGTATTTGCTATGACATTAACACTGAAAGTGCGTCTAACAGCGATCGTCTGATAAGATTGGCTAGAGATTAGCTGACAGGCACATGTGCTTGACAGACGAGGTAAACACGTCTTGAAAGACTAATGTAACAATCAAATATAAACACAGTATAATGAAGAAACAAACTTACTCTTTGATGCACGCACACATGCGATAACACACGCTAGTTATAATGATAGCGATCATATCTGCTGTGAAGCTGCGTCAGCATCCGGGTCCTTTAGACATCGGGGTCCTAACAATAGGTGTGTGACTGACGCCTGACTAAATAACAACAGCGATCAAACATTACACATATATTAGAACTGTATGAACATTAAATAACTGGCCGCCATTTTAGTACAGCCGCCCCCAAATGTGCTTGCAGATTTGCATCTTGGGCCAGTACTCACAGTCATTCTGGAAGTGAAGGGAGCTTAATAAGTCTGACAACAGGTCTGATGTAGGTTCTGTCTTTGATCTGGATTTCTGCAGCTCTAACTTTATTATCAGCTCCGACCTGGACAGATTTCACAGTTCCAACAGGCCGGAGTGCCCTGGGGAATTGTGGATCAGCAACCATAACCACTGTCCCTACTGTCAAGTTGTCTTTCTCTTGTTGCCATTTCTGGCGAGACTGGAGTCCGGGCAGGTAGTTACGCATATAACTGCTCCAGAACTGGTCTGCCAATATCTGGCTGTGTCTCCAGCGCTTGCGACTGAGCAGTTCAGATGCAGGGTAAATTACCTGAGGCAAGGCAGAGTCTCGTCTGCCCATTAAGAGAGAATTAGGGGTTATTGGATCAGGATCAGCTACATCTGAGGATACGTATCCCAATGGCTTTGAATTTAGAATTCCTTCAATTTCAACAAGGACAGTCCTGAGCACTTCCTCTGTGACAGTTTGCACACCAATGGTTGTGTACAGTGCAGCCTTAAGAGATCTGATTTCTCTTTCCCAGGATCCTCCGAAATGTGGGGAGTTTGGTGGATTGTAATGGAAGTCAATCTGTTGCTTGGCAAGTTCTCTTTGTAACTGAGGGTGAATATTGTTGAAGGCCTCCTTAAGCTCACGATCTCCACCCTTGAAATTAGTACCTTGATCAGAGCACACCTCATGAGGTTTTCCCCTACGGGCGATGAATCGACGTAGAGACATGAGGAAGGAGTCTGTGTCAGCTTGAGAGAGAAGGTCGATGTACACTGCCCTTGTGGTCAAACATTTATAAATTATACCCCAGCGTTTCTCGTTCCGGCGCCCAATTTTGATGATAAATGGGCCAAAACAGTCCATGCCTGTAGAGTAAAAGGCTGGTTGGAAGAGTCTTAAACTGGAAGGAGGCAAGTCAGCCATTTTAGGTATATTGGGCTTGCCACGCCACCTTTGACATTCAGTACAGTGATGTTGAATAGATCTTACTGCTTGACGACCTCTCAAGATCCAGAAGCGTCTTCTGATTTCAGCAAAGACTCTTTCAGTACCAGGGTGATGGAGCTGTGCATCGTACTGCTGAATTAGTAGTTTAGTCACTGGATGGACTGGGTCTAGGACAATTTGGTGAAGAATGTCAGGACTCAGTAGGTGACATCTTCGGAGTCGTCCACCAACTCTAATCAGTTGCGTGTCAGAATCAAATTCGGCAGCTAATGTCTTTAGACGACTGTTTGAGGAGATGGCCTTCCCTGCTTGAAGCTGAGCATATTCATCAGGAAAACTCTCCATTTGAGACTGTTGAATAATTCGGAGCTCGGCTTTCTTATACGTGTCAGCAGTGACAGTGTCTGTGGAACTGGCCGCCCCGTGAAGGGATCTGGCAGTTGCATTTACAAGCTCTTGAAAGTTGTCAAATTGAGATGCAATGACTGAATGCTGGTCACCCTGAGCTATTAGATGGAAGGATACTGGTTTACGCAGTTCCTTTGAAGTGTCGGCTGGCTCCAGATTGGGCATTTTGGGCCAAGACGATAGAGGTTTTTGCAAAAATTCTGGGCCATTCTTCCAGCGGGTAGGTTCAGCTAGCTGAGCCAGTGACAGGCCACGAGTAATATCATCAGCAGGGTTGTCTTGTGAGGGCACATAGGACCATAAATGTGAATCAGTTAGCTCTTGAATCTCCGCAACTCTCGTTCCTACAAACACTTTAAAATGGCATGAGTCTGATTGAAGCCAGTTGAGAACGGTTGTAGAATCAGTCCAGTATCTGAAACTGCTGATGTCCAGTGTGAGCTCTCTTTTCAGAACTGCTGCCAATTGTGCTCCAGTTAAAGCAGCGCATAGCTCAAGTCGGGGAATTGTTTGCTGCTTCTTTGGAGCTACTCGCGATCTAGCTGCCAAGAATGACACCTCTATCTGTCCTTTGCTATCTTCCGTGCGGAGATAGGCTACAGCTCCATACGCTCGCTCTGAGGCATCACAGAAGGTGTGCACAGTTCTTGAGCTGGTCAATGGATCTACCTTTGTAGTGTAGCATCTGGGCAGTGTGACACAGGAAAGTTGTGGAAGCTCATCTTCCCATGTGAGCCATGCATTTTTGAGGTCAGTGGGCAGGTCAGGGTCATCCCATTCTCTTTTTTTGTCCCAGAGCCTCTGGACTATGATCTTAGCTCTAGTGGTAAATGGGGTGATGAATCCAAGTGGATCATACTGACTGGAAAGGATGCTATATATGTGTCGCATAGTGGGCTCAGTTTTTACAACATGGCCATGTTTATAACCAAGGGTCGGATCTGCACTGCCACCTAAGTCCTAGTGTGCGCTCCTGGGGGTCGGCTCTGTCTGAACTAAACCAAAGCTCATGTTTCTCTGACCTGATTTGCTGCGGCAGGTGTTGCAGCAGTTTGGGAGTGTTACTAGCCCATTGACGCAGTTCAAATCCACCCTTGGTCAGCAGATGTCGCATGTCATCCACTAATTGTCTGGCAATCTCAAGAGAGGGGACACTTTGCAACCAGTTGTCCACATAGAAACAACGATCTACTGCTACTCGTACCTCATTATCTGGTTGGCTGTGATCAGCAACATGTTTCCGAAGAGCAAAGGTTGCACAGCAGGGGCTGCACGTGGTGCCAAAGGGTAACACTGACCACTGATAGACATCAGGTGCATTGGTTGGTTTCAGGTCTCGCCAAAGGAATCGCAAGAATGGTTGGTCTTCGGGTAGGAGACGCACTTGATGAAACATCCCCTTTATGTCACTGCTAATGGCTACTGCATACTCTCTGAAACGGAGAAGTACTCCCAGCAAGGTAGCACCCAGAGTTGGCCCAGGAAGGAGATATTCATTCAAGTTCAGCCCTTGGAAGTTGAAAGAACAATTGAATACCATCCTGTTCTTTCCGTTGTGGTGGACCATGTGATGTGGAATGTACCACCCTGGAGTCTGTACAGCTGTGGATTTGGGAATTTTTCTCACATAGCCTGATTCTAGCAGCCTGTTCATCTCAGATGTGTATGCTTGGGATTTCTCTAAGCTCTGTGCCAGCTGATTTTCAGTCCTTCTCAAATGAGGCATTACCGCTTCCTTTGGGGAAGCTAGAGGTGGAGGACTGACTTTCCAGAGGAGGGGGGTAGCGTATCTTTGCACATCTTCAACTTCAACCCTGATGGTTTTCTCCTCCAGAATACGCACAGCTTCTGCATCTTGCTTTGACCTCGTCACAAGTCGTTCATTTTGGTAGGGCAAGATATCCATCTGCCACAACCGCTCCACTTGACTGTATAGATCATTAGGCGTAAGGCTTACAGATGTGAACAAGCACTGTTGTGTATGTGGGACGTGTTCAAGGAACTTTGATGGACCTTGGAGTGTCCATCCCAAATTAGTTTTCACAGCCGCTGGACCTCCGGGGGGTCCCAAATGAACTGGCTCAATAGGGGTGATCAGTTGTGGGTAATCTGACCCAATGAGCAGTAATGGCCTTGCATGGTCAATTGACTGAAGAGGTAGGCCTCTGAGATGGCGATATTTATTCTGGAGCATTTCAATTGGGTAGGAATGAGGGGCTAATCCAAGCTCCTCCGCGGTGAAAGCTCTTCTTATTGTGAAGTTGCGATCTGGTTGTGTAGCTGGACTCACTGAGAATGATACTGTGAAGCCATGAATAATGCGGATGTCTTGGCGCACTGTGCGAAGAGACAGGTCTTCGGGTTTACCATTGAGGTTGAGTAGCTGAGCTGTTTCATGGAGAAGTATTGTGCGCTCTGAACCATCATCTAGTAGTGCGTATGTATCTAGTGAAAAGTCTCTGTTGCGTATGAGGACTCTGCACAATTTCAGTAATACTTTACTGCTGCCAGTAGGTCTATCAACATACAGAGTTTCTATCGTGTTGCTGGTAGACTGGGTGATCACTCCCGTTTCTTTGGTGGCATTAGCACTCATTTCATTGTTGGCCTCATGCAGAATTTCTAGATGTCTCCTTTGACACTTCTTGCACTTCGCTTTAAGAGTACACTGACCTGCTTGGTGTTCGCGCCCACATTTCCAACATCTCTGATTGGATCTGATCCAGGTAACAATCTGCTCTTTGGTCAGCAGCTTGAAGTTTGAACACTGATTGAGATAGTGCTGAGTTGTATTACAGAAGGGGCAGTATTTCTTTGGTTTCTCTAGTGATCTCACCTCTGAAACTGTATTCCGACGAACCTCTTCAACCTTGGAAACTGGACTTTGCTCACTTCCATGGAAGATGGCAGTAGATTTGTGTGCTACTTTAGGCACTCTTTGCTGGTCTTTGCGGAAGCTCGGTCTCTCTCTACCAGGGTCAATACCGAACTGGGTACCGTCCTCTTGTACCCTCACCTCATACTCCAGCCATTCTGCAAATTCAAGCAAGGTAGGGATAGGTGTCTTGAGTGGATTGACATACCTCTTAAAGTTTGCTCTGAGATCGTGAGGTAGTTTAGCTAGGAGGCGGGAGACGTGCGACCCACAAGCCAGTTCTGTACGTCCAGGATCTCCTAACTGATCCAACATTCCAACGAGGGCTCGCACCTTTAGTGCAAAAAGCCTGAATGCTCTGGTGTCACCACTTCTTATGCTGGGCCCATCCATCATAACAGCAATGCGTTGAAGTGCGAGTTGATGGGGTTGCCCATAGAGTTCGGTTAGTGCCTGCATGGTATGAGTATAAGGGTACCTGCTGTTACTGTAGGAGTCAGCAATGAGCAATGCTTCCTCAAACTTCAAGTGGTCCATCAATATTTGGAACTTAAAGTGCTCTTTGGCATCAGCAGGCAGGAGATTGTCAAGAGCTACCTTTAACCTGGCAAACTCACGTGGATCCTCTTTGGTGAAGTTAGGAATGGTAGGGGTTGGACCACGATAAGTGTTCTCTTGACTGATTGGCAATGAAGAATGATAAGGCACAAATGGTCTCTGCTGCCTGGAGGTAGGGCTGTAATAGTGTGAGGATTGATGTCTCGAGGGATGGTAGCTTTCATCCGCATGATCTGCTCTCTGGGGTGTTACTGCACGCTCAGGTGATGGCGAGATTGTTCTAGATTGCTTGGAACCCGCTTTCATCCTCTGAAGCTCATGAATGATCTCATCTATTCTATCACATTGACGTTCTGAGTGCAACTTATCCTCACTGTGTTTCACTGACCTTTCTCCTTCATAACGTGGATCGCTTTGATCTCTTGTTGACGTTACTCTGTGGTGTGATGGTGAGGTAGATATTCGATTCTCCATATTGCACGTCAAATATCTGGATGAATGAAATGGTTGAGATGGAGACAATGATCTTGAAGTGTGAGCTGCTGAGTGTTCACTGAGGTCACGTCTAAGTTGACGGTTCTCTTTCTCCAGTTCCTTAAGGCGCATCTCCAGTGCTTCAGGTGAGAAATGTGAATTCCCCTCATAGGCAGGAAAGTGATCAGTGCCAGCAACCAGGGGGTTATGAAGCGGTAATGGACCTCCTGTCGCCCCTATTGGCTGTTCTCCCACGTTGGAGTGGTCTGAGGGTTTGTGTGCTGATGGCTGCTCTGGCACATAATCCACCTCATAGTCATCAAGGTACTTTGGCATCTGCGTTCGGCGTCGAGAGCGAACAGTAGCATCACTAATCTCCTCACTATGTATGGACATTATATTAATTCAGAAGTTGCCTAATCCGGCTCGAAGGACCATGTAAAATATTGTTCTGCTCTTAGGTGCTAATTAATAAACGATGGAAACCACTGAAACTTGTCCGATCAGAACAATTAAATTAGATGATGTCCGTTTAGAAGGAGCTAGATGCACACACCACTCAAAGACCACTCATTGCAAACTGGAACAATATTTAATTAAGTGTGGTTCTAGAAAGGGAAACAACAACAATAAAATGTAAATATACACACTGATAAACATCAATATGCAAATGAATAATATCCGTATTTGCTATGACATTAACACTGAAAGTGCGTCTAACAGCGATCGTCTGATAAGATTGGCTAGAGATTAGCTGACAGGCACATGTGCTTGACAGACGAGGTAAACACGTCTTGAAAGACTAATGTAACAATCAAATATAAACACAGTATAATGAAGAAACAAACTTACTCTTTGATGCACGCACACATGCGATAACTCAATATTGCGGGAGAACTGGCATTATCATCACCGTTAGAATCGTCACACGCTAGTTATAATGATAGCGATCATATCTGCTGTGAAGCTGCGTCAGCATCCGGGTCCTTTAGACATCGGGGTCCTAACAATAGGTGTGTGACTGACGCCTGACTAAATAACAACAGCGATCAAACATTACACATATATTAGAACTGTATGAACATTAAATAACTGGCCGCCATTTTAGTACAATTATATATGACACACTTAATTTTTGTGAAGTGAAAAACAATTTCACACAAAAAAGTCTGGTAACACAAAATGTTAAAATTAGGTATTTTTTGTGAATGGAATACTCAGTGCTGATTTGATGAGACAACTGTCAATCAAGATATAGAGATACAGAAAGTAAAACATTATGGCCCGGTTTCACAGACGGGGCTTAGACTAAGCCAGGATTAGATCATAGTTCAATTAAGACATTTAAGCAATTTTTACAAATGTGCCTTAGACAAAAAACATTACTGGTGTGCATCTTGACACAAAATAAAGGCATTAATGTTATTATGTACTGTTTTGTAGAGCACTGCAATACATTGAGGTGCAAGTACTATCTGACATGATTTACACCAAGTTTGAATAATATCTCTCAGTTTGGGTGATCTCAGGATTTGTTATATTTGAGTGATGGAGGAGAAACACACATCACTACTCCATACAAAGTAATAAAGATCAAAATAACAGTATAAAACTCAGCTGTGTAATGAAACGTGTGATTTAACAGATTTGTATGAATGTCTTTATAAGACAAACATTTTGGTTAAAAATACTGACAGTGCAATAAATAGCTATTTTCTTTTCTTGAATGAGGCTATAAATGATTTATGTTCATGTGTTTTTGTTCTTTGACATTTTAAATCTCAGTCCAGTGATGCATCACACATTGATTTTTGTACTAGAGGTCTGCTGGGGACTATTTTTTAGTATATTCACTCTTTGTTCATCTGCTGTCTGCTTAGAATAATTTTCTTCTCAAACCAACTGTTCCCGCTTAATTTAGACCTTCTTTTCCAGAATCTCAAATTTCAGTTTCCACTATTGAAAGAGAGATAGACTAACAGATAAAAGTGAAGTCTGCACAAAATTGTTATTTTACAATTTTTTATTTTTACAATTGAATTTATTGACTTTGACTTGAATTCTATTACCGTAATTCCTCAAATAAAAGCTGGGGCCTTTATTTACCTGAACTGCAGAAGGTAACAGGCTTTTATTTGAAGCAGGCTTTTATTAGAGGCAGGCCTTTATTTCTAATTCCATCTGTTTGATAAGTAATTGTTTCAAATAACCCATTTTAAATTAAAAGCAATAGCATTTCAAGTGGACAGATATCATAACATTAGCACAGAATCAGTTCAGAATCAATCACCAAAAGAATCATTTCAGTTCAGATGCTCTGTGTGTCAGTCTGCTTCACGCTGAATCATGCATGCGCAGTATCATCAGCTCCTCGGTTCTCGAATCGAACGCGTTTGACAGAAACGCTTCTCGGTTCAGTGTACTGGTGATCCGAAAACCTATGCAACCGGTTCTTGACTCGAGAACGAGAAACGCTCCGGCAGTGGGCGTGTACTTTCATTATCTGGCTCTGCTGCACAAATTTAAGACCGGCCTTTATTTGTCCGTATTGACCATGCCCCCAGCCACTATAAGAGGCCTGGCGTTTATTTGACTACCAGTTTTTATTCGAAGAATTACGGTAATTATAGTAAAACACAAAATTATTTCTTGCAACACAGTAGAAAAAAGATGAGTTTCAGAGAAAGTAAAAATGTTGTACAAAAATTGTATTTATTTGTATTCGTCTAGGTTGTATGAAAAAAGCGTATTAGCTATTTGTATTCGTCTTGTCAAAATACCAAATTCATTTGACATTTTTCTGTTAACACAGTAGGAAAAGTGTTGCAGAGAAAAATAAATATGACATCAGCTATTTAAAATTATAGGCTAAACAAAATATAAACAAAACAGAGTTGAACGTCCTTCAAGGCCAGCGCATCCACACTTTATATTTGCCACTGGTACAGCCTGATCTGAGCATCGTTAAGCACATGCTGCGCACAGACCCCACATATAAAATGCACTGCATGCATTACAGTCCGAGTGCAGGCTGTACCAGTGGTCAATAAGAATAAAGTGCAGATATGCTTTTCTGAAATATGGTTGCACAGTGCACCAATAGTTCAAAAGTATTGTGATTCTCGAAAATTAAAAACGTCACGATTCCTAAATTTATTAGTATCGATATTCAAAGAATGACCACGTTCCAGATTTGTAAGAGGTGTATTTCATGTTGGTGTGTACAATGTACGCTTCCAGTGCCTCCCTATGGACGTCTGTGTTTTTTCTCCTCACGCACGCAGTTTGAAGATGCTGCAGCTGTCATGTGACAAACACTACAGCGAGATGGCTGCATGTGCGAACACAAGTGATACTGTAGCCTCCGGTCAACGACTGGTAGAAAAAGATGATGCTGGGAATGACATTTTCAGAGTTCAGAAGATAAAGTTATTACTCTTATGTTTCTTATGATAACTGAGATAATGATGTTAAATTTATTGTTTTTTTTTTACCTTGAATGTCATTGCTCTAATTTATATTGATATTTTGATATTTCATATTTTGTTCAAATGTTTAATATATCTGCCATTCATATTGTCATGGGAGGAGCAAACAACAGACACAGTGGTAGTGGCGTCAGGCCTTGGAGACGCTTTTATTAACACTAAATAAAACAAGAGGGAATAAAAGTGTCCAAAGGGGGGAGAGTGGAACTTCCGGAAGTGTGCATGCATGGGAAAGAGACCGGTCTCTGGAGGAGAGGCGCATTGGGCTTTTAAACAGCGGCAGTCATGAGGCTCCATTTCCTTCAGGTGTGCCCCATCACATGCCGCCAGCCCTGGCTCATCCAGGACCCCTTCTCTCACACACCCACTCCATTTGGGAGCCTGGTGAAGGGCGCCGATTTAGGACGGGGTGCCGATGATTTTTAGAGTCAGCTGACTCATCACAATATGTTTATTTGTTAGTGTGTTATATGATTAGAATGTTGTCCCGGTTTTAAAATAAAGCACAGCAATGATATTTGAGAGTGTATTTTCCCTTTTCAGGAAAAGGATCAAAATCTCAATTCTTGACTTGGTATCGGTATCGAAACAATAATTGTGACAACACTATTCTGAAATGGACGTGTGGAATGGGATATTGTTAGACGGCCCGCTCCCATTCTAATTACATCAGAGTTACTAACTGCTACCTCGCTTTATTCTGGAATTTAATCCCATGGCACAAGTAATCTGGTCTGTTCCCATGGGAATGCAGACCTCGAATTTGTACTTTCTCTTTACCAATGGATTCACTGCTAAACTGATCTGATCTGAGAGAGTGAAGAACAGAACCAGAAACGAAATACATTTTTGGATTGCGATTTTATAGCCTTTAGATGATTTGTTTTGGAGAGGAACTAAAAACTGTTTTTATATTGTTTGTTAACATTTTTGCTTTAGACTACAGGCATTTTAGCCTTTATTATTTCGTAAAGTAAAAGGACTTATAAAATGCGATGTGAGCCACAACTTAAGTTTTTTTTTTCTCTCACTCTCAAAACTTCAATGCTAGGCTATACAAGTTTTTTTTTTTTTTTACAATGCAGCAAACATTTTTAAATATCTTAAAAATACTTTGATGTCTTAAAGTGTTGAGAGATTTATTTTAGTTTTTTTTTTTTTGCCTACATTTGGCCAAAATCTAGGAAAGATTATGCTTTGGCTTTGATTAACTGCAGCAGCAGGTTATTGACTAACATTAGATCTCCATTTTTTTTTTCTTTTTAAGTAAAGAAAATGCTGAACTTTATGATTATTATGTTACTATTATTGTATGGAGTGAAATTTAAGGTCAAAATTAATGTTATATAACTTTAAATAAGATCTAAGATCTGAGAACAGAGACTCGCAATTAGAATCGCGATTTACCGATTTCATTTTTTCGAAGAGTGTGTCATTGTTCTCTACAGGTTGAGGGATTGCGGCATCACAGATGAAGGTTGTTCTGCTCTGGCTTCAGCTCTGAGATCAAACCCCTCACACCTGAGACAACTGGGTCTGTCTCTGAATGAAATAGGAGATTTGGGTGTGAAGTATCTCTGTGCTGGACTGGAGGATCCTCGCTGTAAACTGGAGATACTGTGGTAAGATTATCTCTCTGATAGTCTCATGTCTTTGTCTTAAGTAAGATGTGTCCTTTAATGTAAATTCTGACTTGACACACTAAATCTCTGCACAAATGACTGAAGGTGAAATTCATTTCAGTCTTCTTGCCACCCATTTGCCCTTTGAACACAAGAAGCTCTCCAGATGTAGGACTCGGTAGGAAAGTAATCAATGGGTCTGTTCAGTAACTAATGATGAAAGCGCAGTTTGCAGTGAAGCTTGCTCATGATGGACTCCCAATAGTTCACCCAAAAGGAACATTTTGTCATCGTTTACACACCCACAAGTTGTTACAAATGTAATAATTTATTTCTTCCGTTAAACATAAAAGAAGCACTTTGAAGAATGTGGGTAACCAAACGGTTTCTGGTCCCCAATCACTGTCCAAGATGGCACAAAGCATGGCGGCCGTGTTGCGTGCTCCGCGTAAACTTTGCAGTTTTTCGTTTGTTTTACCTTCTTTTTTTTTTTGTTCTTCATGTTGTTTGTATAACTGTCTATGAAAGACATGTGCTTCTAAACATAGGTTCCTACGTTCCGAAATGCAAACCGGACATTGAGTTCTTGAATGGTGGCAACTTTTTTACAGACACTGCATCAGAACCCTTTCTCTGGGCTGCACAGGCACGATCGAGGAAACGCAGCCGAAAAAGATGGAAGAGAACCTGCGTCCTTGTCAGACTCAGGCATTGTCCCCTCCGACCTCTTCTCCCAACCTTTTTGCTGGCTAACATTCAGTCACTGGACAACAAACTCTGTGAACTGTGGGCATGTATCTCATACCAACTAGAAACAAAGGACTGCTGCATTATTTGCCTCCCAGAAACCTGGATGTCTGCAGAGTTTCCAGACTCAGCCATTGAGCTTACGGGGTTCTCCGTGCACCACTCGGACAGAACGAAAGAGCTCACAGGGAAAAGATGAGTTGGAGGCATTTGTTTCTTTATCAACAACTCGTGGTGTGATGAAAGGAACCTACACTCTATTAGGTTCTCTATTATGGTTCTACTAGTGATTTGATTGGAGACCAACAGCCAATCACAATTGACCTTTAATTTTCAGATTGGTTGATTTTGTGGCACACTTGTAACGCTGTTGTAAGTTGAGTGAGCGTGTGTCAAGAGTTGAGCACGCACAGAATTAAGAGGTTGAGAGAGAGAGAGAGAGTTTGTGAGAGAGCACCTGAGTAAACTGCGTGAGTGGGGTTATTACTGCATGTTAATATGGATAATAGCAAATAAGCAAATACATTTATTGAGCACGGAATAGTTTTTTCTTTGCTCAAACGAATTTAAAATTTTTTTGCGATTTGTTAATTTCTGTTCAAAATATAATGAAATGTGCTTCCAAAATATATGTCTCTGTGCTCAAAACTTACAATTACTTGCTCAGGATTGAGGCACAATTATAACGCCATACATGTGCTGCGGTGATGTGACAATAAAAGTTACTTGACTTGTTTAGAACAATCTGGATAAATTATGAAAGAAGTTTAATTTGTGTGTGAACTATATGTAACCCCTATAAAACTAGGGATACTAAGTCAGAGGAAGTAGTATATAATTTCCTATAGAGAGCTTGCTACTCCTAGCAAAGTGGAGCATCAAGTATGCAAGGATCCTATTTTCTGGTTGATGATTCTTCCAGAAATGTGCATGGAAATGAGCTCCTGAGTTAATATGATAAAATACTGCAAAATTTGCTTTGAATCCTGAGTTTCATCATTGAATGTAATTAGTACTTGCATTCCACTTGGACATCGAATGAAGCACTGTTTGGTCAACTTTGATTATTCTCTGATGAGTGAGCCGCATTTTGCTAGTTCTGTTCTGGCTAGCTACTTAGATGGAATAGATGTATGCTAGTTTAAAAATCTATATTCTTACAAACTCAATTGGAGTATCCTATAATTCCATGTTTTAAACCAACTTTGGTATGTAGTATCATAGTTATAAGAACAATCAATGTCCTATGACAATGTTCACACTTTTACTTTCACGCACGCCATGTTTAAATATTAGAGGCGACCTGCTGTATATATTTTTATGTTTGTAGTTTATTCTAATATTCTGATTCGCTACTCGAAAAACTATTATTATTATTATCATCATTAATGTTGAAAAGAGCTAAGAATATATATATTAGCAGATGTAGATGCAGAAGTAGCAGATGTAGCGTTGGTCCTGTAGGCGGCTGTAGCAGATATTAGCACTACGAAAAGTTACTTTTATTTAGTTTTGTTAGCACGTATGCTGTCCAGTGATGCCGGGAAGAGCGTGTTGTGTGGTTGGCAGTTTTAACAATAGCACAAAACTACAAGCCTGGAATAAAATCGCTTGTGAAATTCACAAACCTTTGTTGCACTGACTGCCCATGTTTACGGGCATATGGATTACACAGAGTTTCAGGTCGAGCGGAGGAGTATTTATTGTTTGAATTTCATAATAAAATTAACAGAATCTGAGCTGAGTGTTTTCCCTATCATAAGTAACCTGCTCTGTCTAGTCTGTCAGTCTTCGTGTCCTCTTTGCTTCGGGATTTTTCTGTGCGTGAGAAAATGGATGTGTGGTATGAGAGCGTGAAAAGTGTCAATTGTGTGTCTCACATTTTATTGCATTTTGTATTAGTTGTTTGAAGAGTTAAAAAAAATCAGTGGGTCTTAATGCAATTACAATCGGCAAGTCGGTCAGACTAAAAGGGGAAAAAAATAATTAATTTTTAATTATTTTTAAGGATGGCCTAATAGTTATTTGAAGCTTGTTAACATATTAGCAACACAGCTGGTAATGACAGCGTGTGGTTTTATTGTTGTCATCAATTAATACGCTTCTTAATTACATGGATCCGCTTTCATTGAAATGTCATAAGAGGGCACCGGCAAGCATCACAACGTCACACTTCGCAGGCACGCAGTAATGGCGGCAGGCAAGATGGTGGCACCCATAGAGTTCAAGGCGGATTTGTGTATAGGGTAAATTGTTACACTTGGAGTAAGACTGGAGAAATGATGCTGAAAATGTAACTTTGATCACAGGCGTAAATAAAAATGTTAAAGGTCCCATTGTTCGTGGTCCCATGTTTTAAACTTTAGTTAGGGTGTAATGTTGTTGTTAGAATACAAATAATATCTGTAAAATTCTAAAGCTCAAAGTTCAATGCCAAGCGAGATATTTTATTTAACAGAATTTGCCTACAAAAAATGACCCGTTTGGAGATCTATGGTTACAATTTATGTTTAACTCGGTTCCCGAAAATTATAATCCACATGTAAAACTATGTGCAGCACATTATGTTGAGGACAGCTTGCTGAGAACAGCTTCCTCAATCTCAATCAGTTTAATGCCGGATTCGCACAAAGATTATTCTTGAAAGATGGAGCAGTTCACTCTTTGTCTGGAGAAGGCGTTGTTTATGGACCACAACTGGTAAGTGTATTTTATTATTTAAGCTGGTGCGTTTAACAGTTTCTGTAACTTATTACACAAAGGGCAACACTGTTTAGCTTTGTTAACTAGATGTTAGGGCTGTGAAAAAAAATCGAATGCGTTTTTCATGCGATTCTCGTCAGTAAAAACGCTACTGTGATTATAAGTACATCTCCATCACATGCTTCTGCCCACTTGCTTCTCAAAATTAGCCCAATCGCGTTTCCAGGAAGGCAGCCTGCACTGCTGTTGAATCACAACACAGGAACCGCTGGCCCAATCTTGCTTAAAATGTCATGCTTAAATAAGAACAGCTCCTGATTGTAGGAGAGTTTAATGTTCATGTTTGTTCTGCAGCTGTTTTTTTAGCGAAGGAATTTATTAACCTTTTATATGGTTTTTATTTAACTTTTCAGGTAATTGTACCCACTCATCAGCATGGCCATACACTTGATTTAGTGTTAACATATGGTTTCTCTCTGTGTGACTTAGAGGTGTGTGAAAATGGTTTCTCTGACCATAAGAGTTTGAGTAATAAGCTTTTTTTTACCCTATTGGAGCAAAACAGTTATGATACAGTTGTTGACAGATTTCATTAATGATTTAAAATATGAAATTGAATCATAAGCTTGGTCACCAGATTTGGAGAATTTGATGTTTCCCCACTTAAAGAAATAGGAGCTGCACCCGAGAGGCATTTCAAAGATGGCCACAAAGTGACATGACTTACCTTAAAGTTTCATATCACTAGGAAAACAATATCTCACATTCAGCTCTGTGAGCATTGTCATGTATAAATCTCATTCTATCAACAGCAGTTTGTGGAAATGCTTGTCATTATATCTCCTCTCTGCTCTGAGACCAGAGTCAAAACAAACTACAGACACTTCAACTATAATTCACATTGTGTCATTGTTCTCTACAGGTTGAATGATTGTGGACTCACAGATGAAGGTTGTGCTGCTCTGGCTTCAGCTCTGAGATCAAACCCCTTACACCTTAGAGAACTGAGTATGACTGGGAATAAACTGGGAAAATCTGTGAATCTGCTGTCCGATGTACTACAACATTCTCACTGTAATCTGGAGATACTGCTGTAAGATTATATATGGCACACTGTAAAGTATTTGTGAAGTGAAAAACAAATCAACCAAAAGGCCAGAAAACACAATAAGTCAGAAAACATGTAAAAATTAGGTATTGTTTGTTAATGGAATACTTAATACTGATTGGATGAGACAACTGTTAATCAAGGTACAATAGTCCATTTTGTTAGCAAAGGCTTGACGGTTAGCATACAAAATTACTAAAGAAACTGTCAGATAAGTGAGAGAGTAAGGACAGTGGGCTTTTGAGGCGACCAACCAGAGAACAAATCTGCATTTCCTATAATCTATTTAATTGTATATTATATCAGAGAGGTGTTTTAAAGAAAAGTTTCAAAACATTTTAGAACATGAAAATAAAATGTCTAACATGTATATAATTGAAATTATATGTGGAGTCCTCACATTAATCAGATGTTTTGGTGAATCAAACTCATGCCACTCATATTGTTCCCAAACTCAGAAGCGTGAGTCTCTTCCTGAAGCTTCATGAATAGCTTTACTGATCAACAGCTTCAGTGTGATTAGGAGCAGGTGTGGGGGTGGGGGGGGGGCTTTAGGAATAGACACAATTAAGGACACTAGAAGGCAGTATATGTTTATAATTACTAGAATCATATACACAGAATGTTATTACATACTGATGATCTGATCAGAGAGAGTAAAGAGTGTGTCATTGTTCTCTACAGATTGAGTTATTGTAGCATCCCAGATGAAGGTTGCACTGCTTTGGCTTCAGCTCTGAGATCAAACTCCTCACACCTAAGAGAACTGGATCTGTATGGGAATAAACTAGGAGATTCAGGAGTGAAACGTCTCTGTGCTGGACTGAAGTATCCTCACTGTAAACTGGAGATACTGTGGTAAAATCATCAGTCTCATATCTTTGTATGGGATAAGTCATTTAATTTAAATTCTGTCTAGACACATTCAATCTCAGCACAAATGAATGAAGATGAAGTTGATTTATCTTTATCACATTACATGAGCCCTTTCTCCCATTTCTGGCCACCAAATGCTGACTGGAGCTTCAGTTGCTTCTGCTAGTTTGATTAACCCTCTGGAGTCTAAAGATGTTTGTCAAAATAAGATATGTTTTGTCATACCCTGACATTAGTGCTTTTTTCAGTTTCTTATAAACATCCAAATGGCTAAAGTCTAATCTCACTGTAATCAGCAACAAACTGGGCTATTATAATATATGGGCAGCATGTATGTACATGATTGTGTTTTTGAGAAATAAAATGTTATGCCTGGTTAGTGAAAAACGAAAAATGTTAAATCACTAAATAAGGCCTTATAACACATACAGATCATTGGTTTCTGGGACTTTTGAGAACTGGAGCTTGTAGCCTAGAATTTTTCTTTCTAAATTATGTGAATATGATCTTGTAGTAAACACAGAGTAACACAGAAAACAATATATTTATTAAAATTTTCTAAGACACTTTTTGTTGGTAAAAGTCATATGCGAGTAGTGGTCAACTTTCATGAATATCATTGTGATTTACACCTGAGAAGACAAAGACCCGCATAATGAGCTGCATAATGAGCCATTCAGTCAGCTGTGTCACTGAGAGGGAAAAGTTACAAGAAAGAATGTGAGGGCAAAATAAATGTATATAATTTTATGTTTGTAGTTTATTTAGGATATATTTAATTATCCCACAACATAATTTAATATCCACTTGCGAGCGCAGTTAAATAGTTTATTAGGAACAATCAAAGCTGATTTTTTTTGCATCATTACTCCTGTCACACAATCCTTCAGAAAACCTTTTAATAATCTGATGAATTACTACTATTATTATTACTATTAATGTTGAAAGGAGCTGAGAATGTTTTTTCAGGGTTTTCTTTGGGGGGGGGGGGGGTAAATGGAAAGAACAGCATTTTTTGTTACATTTGTTACAGTTACATATATTTGTTACATTTATATTATTTACATCAAGCTTTTGAATAGTTTTGTATATTGTTTTTGAAACTTCGTAATGTTTCACTTGATTTAGTCAGGAATTATAGTTTGGAAAAATTCTAACTAGTAAAAAGTTTAAACGTTATGTAAAAACTAGTACAAGTATATAAATAAATAAAGAGACTTACTCATGTTTATGATCTCTGCTGAATCAAGTGCTTCATTCTTTTTTTCTGAGGAAATCCTTGAAGATCAAACTTTAAAAAAAACTTGAAGAACAGTCTCGCTGCGTTGCCGTCTGTTGTATGGGCGTATTCAAGCTGCGTGCTTCACTGAAACATTAGAATCTGAATAGCACGTTCAGCGCGGGGCGTGGTCGCATTAGAAGATAATGAAGGGAGACGTGAAAAACAGACACTGTGTTGTTTTCATTTGGATTACTTTATCACAGAATATTTGTTTTCGGCAGCACTTGTTTAGTTTAAAAGTAGATATGTCAGTCTTTCTATAGATATGTCTCTGTGTTGAGTATTCACTGAGTTACAGTTCATTTTAATGACACGTTTGTAAATAAAGTTCAGAGGAGACAAAGGCTGCAGACAGCACACCTTGTTTGTTATCTTTATTTTATAAGTGCACAAAGTTTTGTTGTTATTATGTCTTACTGCAAAAAAAAGTAGACCCTTTAGAGATTTGATTGATGAATTTCTCATCTGTACAATCAAAACTGAAAGTGTAATTTAAGTTATGCTACAAGCTTATCAGGAGAAAATGCCTCATAACAGCGTTAATCGACTTCAGAGGGTTAATGCAGAGCATGAATTCAGAGTATCGGTCACTGTATGTCACGCTCACCTGCCCATCTCTGTGTAAGAGTTTATTTTCCTCTTATTTTCTACTTTTTCTGAAATCCTGTGAGCTCAATGTGTTCTCACAGATGTCATAAAGATTTAACCCGAATGTTCAGATACTAATGTGTGATTTAGTGATTTCTGTTCCGTTTATAAGCTGCCAAACATGAAACGATGTGTTTTATCACAAAAGTTAATAAATGAGATGTGGAACACGTGGCTCCTGTGAAGCAAATATCGTCCTGTAGATGTTTATTAGAGGAGCAAGTGACTGTTTCTCCAGACTGATCTGTCCTTATATCACTATAAAACAATATCTCACATTCAGGTCTATGTGTCTGTTCAGTCCAGAAGCACATGACAGTTTCACACAGCACCATTGAGCATCAACATGCAGAAATCAAATTCTATCAGCAGCAGTTTGTGGCAGTGCTTTTCTTTATATTCCCTCTCCTGCTCTCAGTCATTAACAAACTACAAACACTTGAACTAAAGTTCACATTGTGTCCTTGTTCTCTACAGGTTGAATAATTGTGGCGTCACAGATGAAGGTTGTGCTGCTCTGGCTTTAACTCTTACATCAAACCCCTCACACTTGAGAGAACTGGATCTTTCTGGGAATAAACTAGGAAAATCAGGAGTGAAGTTACTCTCTGATCTTAAAGATGATCCACTTTATAAACTGGAGAGATTCTACTATTGTAGGTATATTATTATTAAAATATTTTAAAATGGTCAAAGTTTAGTAACAGGCATCATATATGTGTAACTGGAGAATATAAGATAATAATTCAGCTCTACTTTAGTCTCTGTACTTTAAACTGTGTTTAATTCTGTGATGATCTAAAAGTGTATGAATATTTTCATCTCTTCCAGTGTCTTTTTGTGTAAATGATAAAGAGAGATACGAATGATCAGTTGTTCATTCATATCTCTGGCTGTAATATGAATATACTGTGTTTTCTGAAATGGATCTGCTGATGTGATGTGACAGCACTAATGTCTCATACTCATATGTTTTATTGTAGGACTCTCAGTATTTAGACGTCAGTCCAGTTTCATCAGGTTCAGCTGATGATGAATATGGAGCCACTATAGAGACGTCACAAGGTGCAAAAACACCCATATATTGCAAAAAGTTTTTATGCTTCCATGAGGTGTTTTTTCAGGCAATGCGAAAAAGGAATAATTCACAAAACTGCAATGGAATTTTTCTTTTCCACCTTAACAGGTCACATTATGTACGTTAAAAGTCATATGATCATTCCTCAGTGTACTATAACCTCCAAGAAACACTTCATATGTGGCTGCTTTCAAGTATAAGGGGCTTTCCCTGCCATTAATGCTTAGACTATTTACAGTGAACACGTCTGCAGCAAGTTACGGCTCCAAAACTGCCACTGAAGCTGTGTGCCAACTCTAGTCAACGCTTGTTTTACCAGTCGTGCCACGGCACATCCCAGAAGCTGCTCTAAGCAATGTTTCTGTCAAGATACACGCATACGCCTCCTTCCATTAAATATAATGGCCAGTGTAGCCCAAATTCATCAAAATCTGTTACCATGACCTTTCGCGAGAGGAAAAAAAATGTTTTAGTTGCATAAAATTGGTTATGCGACCCAACAAAGTGCTTCTGGCTTCGCTACCATTTGGATGTTCTTGCTTACTGCTTAGCAATTTGCTCTTTATTTCTCTACCCTCTCAGATTTTTATAAGATTTTTACTTCAGCGGATCAACACAATGCTAAAACAAACATTTTTGTTACAAATACTAAAACTAAAAACTCTCAGGGATTGGAAAAATAGTACAAAAAAAGACTTTAGACTTCCACTGCCAGCAGCTTACATTCCTGAGAAGGGAAAACACAGCTGTTTACATTCAAACAGATGAGAGAGAAAATGCCTCTTGTTGAATCTACTTGCTTCATGAACTGCTGCAAACTTCTACAAATGATTGTGGTTCTTGAAACAAAGCTACTTGCTGAACTTCCAAAACAGGCAGAAAACTCAGCAGACCATCATCACAGACCACCTCAGCATACAGCCCATAAATCTAGTAAATCTCAACAGTTTACACCAAGAGTAGAGGAACTAGCCAAATCTGATTGACACGGTAATTGATGGCACAAACAGCAAGTGAGACCCAAAGCCACATGAAACATCAGATTTTCACAAGTATCTCATATTGCTATGATAGCATCCTCTACCCCAAATTCAGCTATGACAAGGCTTGCAAACATTGGTATTCTGCCACCTCCTATACATCTTAAAAACAGATATGAAGCATTAATGAATGTGGGTGAGGAATCCCCAAATGTGATTAAACATGGTTCGGATCAGCCAGCAGCTAACATCGCTACTAACAAGCACTCAAGATCGAGCAGTTCATCAGTGGACCACTCCTAGCAAGGGGAACTAATATGTTTTCATGGTTGCTTGGGCTGAACACATCGCTAAAATGATCTTGTAATATAAAAGATGTGAATTTCATCAACAGCTTTAATCTTTTCTGGGGCCATAGACAACTGTTTAAACCAGATGGACTCCACCCAATCAAATGTGCAAGAGTGCTTAAGGACAATATCTACTTCTCCCTCCATTATTCTTCAGCAGAGTGTGTCATTCCACTCAGCCTGAATAGCATACACACACCTGGTCGAGGTCGTCATGTGGTTGACGCATCCCACAAGAACACTGATAACACCACACAGCCACAACAAGCACTTCTCATGAAAACTATCCCTGCTGAGCACTGCCCACAGAGCTCATCACAGACAGACTGTGACATATCAGAAAAGCTCCAAGACTCAGCACCCAAGGGCGACTTTCTGGAAAACAGCCAGGGAAGCCAGGACAACATATCACAGCCACCAGAAACACAAGAGACACAGCCCATCTCATCAGATACACTTACCCTCTCTCCAGTTGGTGTATGTTGGTACCAAACTCTCTCACTCATTCCCTGCAAGCCCCCAGATATCAACAAAAAAATGGCGGGTCCCTCAACCACCAAAGCCTGTTGACCCAGCTCCTGTGAGAGCTCTTTGGTCACTGCCACAATGCCAGGGCCCAAACCCATTTCTGTTTTATCATGTGATAGAAAGTATAAGGCCTTCTCAAGCTGTATGACTGTTTTGTCTAATCTGCAGCCTTTTATGCGTCAAACTAAGATTGCTGTAAAGACACAAAGCAATACAATTAAGTTGGCAATTTTAAACATCAGCTCACTAAAATTAATAAGTTTTAATCAATGATTGAATAACCACAAACAATCTGGATTTTATGTTTCTAAATGAAACATGGCTAGAAGACAGCTAAAATGCACCGGTCCTCAATTAAACAGCCCCTCCTAACTTTACTTTCATGAGTATCTGCAGGACAGTTTGGAGGTGTGGCTGCTCGATTTAAATATGACTATCAATTCAAGCAATTTTCATTTGGTTTGTACATGTCTTTTGAATATCTAAGGACTGTGCTGAAAGGTGCTCCATGCATTCGGTTTATCTTTTTTTTTTTCGGGCCTCCAAAATACTCTCCAGCCTTTAAGTTCACAGAAATTGTATCAATGATTTCCTCAGAGTTTGACTGTTTTGCTATTGCAGGGGATTTTAATATTCACATGGATAATGCAGAAAAAAACTGCATACAGGAAAATCGTTTTCCAAATCGTTTTGTGAGGATATCAAAGCAGTGGACATGAGAAGCTGTGGAGATGTATGGGAATATGCTTCAGGCATGCTTGGATAGCACTGACTGGGATGTATTCAGGAATGATAACAGCAATCTGGATGAGTATACAAAGGCTGTGACATCGTACATTAGTTTCTGTGATTATAGTTGTGTTCCATCATGCACCAGGGTGAGTTACAACAATGACAAACCCTGGTTCACAGTCAGACTCAGACAGTTAAAGCTAGAGAAGGAGGCTGCATTTAAAAGTGGGTATAAAATCAGGTTTAATCTGCACCTGGACATGGGCATCCTCAACTCCGAGTGTTTGCATGTGTCAATATAATTACGAATAGATTAAATGAAACGGGACAAATTTAATCTTTGCCAAACTATATATCATTATAAAGATCTAAGCCTCAAGCATCAAGGACAGATGGCTGTTTTTCAATGGAAAGTTTATAAAGACTTTATTTGCTTCATTTGTGTAAGCAGTACACATCAAAACATGAATAATGAAAACGCAGTACATACCAGATTCATTGTATTAACGAGTCATAAACACATCCACAGCTGTAAATCGCGGTTTAGTTAGGAAGGTAAGGGTCCACTGAACAAAATCTCATGGAGCACGTTTAGTCCAAAGAAGCAATAACGTTGGAATATGGATGATAATTCCTTTGTTTACATTTCAGTTCTTCAGAGACAGAACTGTTTGTGTCCGTTATGGAATAACTCATAAAATAAATTGCATAGTTTTGCAGCATACAGTGTCACAAACAGAATGAGATGATCCACAAAGAAAAAAGTGAAAGGTTTATTTGAATTCTGGTGCTGTCTCATCACGGCTCGTGACGCACCCTCTGAAGCACCTGTAATCTGATGGAGGCGGAACTTAGCAATCGTCCTTTTCTTTATTTGTTTTATAAAGGATTTTTTTTTCCACAGTTTTCATATATGTGTGAGTGTGTTTTATGTTGAATGTGTCTGTATCTGAATGATTACCATCTGTTTGAGTGCAAATCAGCATGCCATTACTGTGAAATTACGGCTATCACGGCTATAGATGAACAGCATACACAGTATATGAATTTAGAGTGGATTATTGACTTTATGGATTTATTTGTGTTATTACCATTTCTATAACTGGCCATCAGCACATCAGCACTTATTTGCATTGTAATTCATTGTAAATGCTGCATTTCTATCAATCTCATGATGTTCTGTTATTTGCATACAAAGTTACAAAAAAATAGTTTTTTCTTATCTTTCTTATTTTTAGTATTTTTAGTATTTTCCTAGTGCTTAAATAAATCACTTATATGATGTCTAAGTTTCTGTCTAGTGTTTTATAATTAAAAAAATGCAGTGGTATGTTTAATGACTAAATAGTTTGTAGAAGCCTTCAATACAGTTGCTAAATATTTGTCATTTTTCAAGATATCTTCAGATTTGAAATGGAAACTCATGAGACATGTGACTTTCAACCCATTACTTTTCTAGATTGCTCCAGGACTGATTTCATGTATTTTTATAACAAATAAAAAAAAACACTTCAGTGTCTATAACTTTTAATATTTTTTGAGCATTATCAAATCTGGTTGATAATAAGTAAAGCCCAAAGGTTTATCTTTCCAGAGACACCATAAATTGTTTGTGTAACACACTGAAGTAAGGAACTGTTACAATTTTAAGTTGGGTAGGGCACTTTCTGCTGCGAGTCCCATATTGAGGGGTACTGGCTAACAGGTTAAAGGGTCACAGTACAAGTTTAACAAGGCAGTGAGAGAAGCTAAACAACTGTACTGTGAGAAACTACAAGAGCAATTCTCAGCTAACTCCAACAACTTGCCAACAACCTGAATGAGTTTTACTATCACTTTTAAAGACAATGGGACAGTCCTGATACCATCCACTGTGACACCAGCCTTCAGCTTGAGCTTGAACTCAAACATCAACTCATCAGTTTCACCACAGCAGGACCCTCTTCACACCTCAACGGCTCCCTCCCTCTCCAGTCCCATCAAAGGAACATCTCTCTCCATCCAGAAAAGAGATGTTAACAGAGTCTTCAAGAGACAACCCCCGGAAAGCAGCCGGACCAGACTCTGTTTATCCATCAAGTAAAGTCAAGACTACACCATTCACGAGTTCACTCATACATATAATTAACAGAGTAAAGGTTATGGTATTTCTCAAGTGAGAGGACTCCGAGTGCTCCGTCCCGTGCTGGGGTAGGAACGGCCTGAAGGTGAGGAGTCAGGGTGGTGGAGGGATGCTGAAAGAAATAATGAAGTTAAGGCTGCTTTGATTATTTATAGGGGTTCTCTATTGTGCTGGTTGGATAGATGGTGTAATTACTGATGATGGACTGGACCATGTTAATTATCTACATGTGCTCCTCCCGATATTTGTTAATGAAACATCACTTAAAGTAACTTTAACACACTTGTAGTTTGATCTGATGTGTCTAATTCTATGCTAGTGTAATGTCTGTAATAGTTAATTCAGGAGAAACTGGATCAAACACTTGATGAGGCTTGAGATTGCGTGTGTGAAGTGGCATCCTCATATCACAAAGAAGAAGTGAAAGCAGAACTTTGAAGTTGATGTTTCTCCATTTAAACAGCCACAATTAGTTCTATACAGAATATCAAAGTGTTTCATAGGAACTAAGTCATGATTTTCGTGTAGCTGCTTCATAGAAAGGCAGTGGATTTTGTGAATCTGTGTAAATAAGGTGAGTGCTGAGTGCTTTACCATGACTTCTGCATTCAGATTTCCTCTCAAGGACATAATGTTTTAATATTTCCTTTTGCAAACAGTTGACCATGGTTTGATTGGTGTTTGGTTTCGTGTGTGGTTTATTTGATAATTTGTTAACACACAACTAACATTGTGTATCTGAGTGAATGCCTCATGATCTGTTTCTCTCAGGATCTGGGGCTTGTTTCATAAAACAAGTTTACCCAAATAAGCCAGACTTATTTCAGTTAGTCTGAGTCCTGTGGAACCAGATTAACTGACAAATCCTGATTTAAAATGTGTTTTCTCTGTTTGGATATCTGTTTAAGGGTAATTCTATGGAAATGGAAATTTTTCTGTCCCTATAGCCTTTACAGAAATAATAAAACACTTTAAGGATGCAATTCCTCTTATATTTTAAAATAAAACAATGTGTTATTTGAACAATTACTCCTTCTTGAGCCATCAAAGTGGCAAGAATTGTTTTTAATTAATCATAAAGAATTCCAAGCGTCACAAAACTGCTTGTCCCCACAGCCATGTAAAGAGGGAAGGTGCTTCATTTTGAGGTCAAAAATAGGTTTTTCTACCATTTAAAATGCAATAATGTATTCATAACTATCAAATGTATGATGTAAATGGCATTAAAAAAAAGCCAAATATATATTATAAAACATATAATGAAAGTGGTCAAATGAAGTTTTATCAGTGGTGTTCCTGTTTAACAAAAATCTTTTATTTTGAAATAAATATCACACTGATGACATCACTTGACTTCCTTCTTCCTATTTCCTAAAGATGTGAAGACCATGTGAAGACCACTCTCTCTTTTCAGTTTCAGTTTTCAGTTTTATCTCGGAATTTCATATGAATCTTTTAGTTGAAGTCACTGGTATGACCTATCTGGATCTAAAAAAAACCATACAATACAAATGAATTAAGCTACTCAATTTAGTGAGTATACCACAATGTTTGTTATTTTGTTATGTGTGGTTTGATACCTTACTGCATACATTTTGTAAAATGCATTTTTCATGACCCCTGTCACCGGTGTTACCAATGCTATCTCACGGCCAATTCGTATGTATTTTACGAGGTGGCTTATTCGTACGAATTTGTACGACCTCACTCGTACGATTTTATACGATTTGTCTAAACCCCAGTGACGGTTAGGTTTAGGGGCGGGGTTAGGTGTAGGTCATTAGTTCAAATTCATATGAATTTTGCAACTCATAAAATACGTACGATTTGGCAATAATCGTATGAATTTGTACGAGTGTGGTCGTACGAATTCGTACGAATAACCCACCTTGTGAAAAATGTACGAATTGCCGTGAGATCGGGTTAGTGTTACCTTCCTTATGGGTAACACTAGTGAAGATCAGCTTATGTTTAAGCAGTTTTATTAACTGCTTTCACTAATTGCCAAATGTAATAATTTAGTCTTATCTACTTAATTATAGTTGAAGAATAAGGATCTTTGGTCTTATGTATGTCACTGGTGTTTCATTGCGACACCTACATTTTACATTTTTTTCTGTCACATTAAATACAATGTCATGTGAGACATAATGATAATAACTTAATAATTTATATAATAATTTCCTTCCACTGAATTCTGCTTCCCTCAAGAGTTAAGATATAAAGCATGGCATCATTGCTTTTCTAAACCGTTTTTACAAATATTTTAATTGTTTTAGCAAATACATGGTTGCACAAATGAACTAACATCATTCAATCATTCAAAATAAATTAAACATGATCTAATTTCTTGCATTTTTTCATTTTTCTGTATGCTGTAATATTTCATAAAAACTTTAAAACTGTCCAAGAAGTAACAAAAAAGTAATTGACAAAAAATGGTTCATGTCGTCTTTAAATAAATGCACAAAAAAAATATCATTAAGCTATCATTCATGTGTATTCATTAAGTCAAAATGTAATTTAATAATGTAATCTTAGTATAAATGTTAAAAGAAGAAAAAAAGTTATTCTCACTGCTTTTAGTGAAGATGATTGTGTGTTGACTGTCTGTGACGTACCTTTTAGTTTAATTTGCATGCCAGTGTGCTTTTTGGTTTACTGAAGACATACTCAGCTGCTCATCTGCAGTGCGTCTTGCATAAGCGCTGTCATATTTGACTATAACATGCTCTCACATGTTTATTATTTTAACATTTTGGCTGTGATAAATGTGTGCATTTCCAGACCTCCTCCCGAAGTGATTTAAATCATTCTCAAAAGCATTTCAGAGAGCATTTACACATTTTCTATTGCTCCATGATTTGATAGCTATGTTATAAAAGAAAAGGCTTGAACTGACCAGGTGTAAACAGACCTGTTTGTTTTTGTTTGCCATTTCTATTCAGAGTCAGTGCTGGAGATCAGAATCTGTTTCATCATGGAGTACACACAAACATCCACAAATGAAGAATTTTCTCCAGGAATCAGGTACTTTGAAGAAACACTGTATTAAATCAACTTGAATTATTGTAAATAAGAGTTTTCAGAATTTTTTTTGTTTCTGGAGGTTAAAAATAAAAATTTAAGGATGTTGCAAATGTATTATTTGTAACAACATACAAACTTCATAATCTCGGGAAGGAGGAGGCGTATGGAATTACATTTGCTTCAATAAAAATGAACATAACTTTATAAAACTGAACAAAAACACAATGAAAATGAAAAAAAAATTACTCAGTCTCACAAATTTAACAGGCTCTTCAAATATGCTTCATTCTTTGTTAATGTTTTTCAAAGATGAGTTTTCGCTAATTGTGGATTCTGAATGCATTCCCACAGATTTCACTTACAGTTCAGAGTTTTTGTTTGGTGTTTTGACTGAGCGCCAACCTCCCGCTTTCTCTCGTGAGGCCAATAAGGAAGTGACTAAAACTGCAATTCATTGCAAAAGGGAGTCAGTCCCATAGACTCCCCATGTTAAAATGCCCAACTTTACAGCAGAAAAAAAACATGTTTACAGCCTGATGCAAAAAATTATTTTGGTCTAAATAGCAATTTTTTTTCTAACTCATCCATTTAAATTATATTAAGACTTAAAATTCAGAATAATTAAGGGCGTGACCACTTGAGTGACAGGGGCATTGCCGATGCTGACACTGCCGTTGCGCTAGGTGGGTGTGGCTTCAGCAAGAAGCTCCCTCCTTTTTGCCCATTTTTGATTGTCCGGAGAGTCGCACAGTGAGGCGCTGCCAAGATGGCGACGGCCCGCTCTGCACACTTTAGGCTTCAAAAACACACTTCAGGAGTCTACGGGTGAAGTCACGGACACTATGTCCATGTTTTTATACAGTCTATGGTTTTTTTCAGCTTCAAGACATTAGGTGTTGAAGCTTGGTAATTTGTGAATTAAATAGTTTTTTTTTCTTTTTTCTTTTTCTTGTTGTTGTTATAGTTCTTTTCGGAATGTACTTTAAGTTTAATTCTCTGAGCACAGCATCACTGAATGCAAGGGGCGTTTGAGAAATTACGAAGCGAAAGGCTTTATTTCTTTTTTTAAAACGGACTGATGCTGACTTTATTTTTTGTCAAGAAACACATTCTACCGACTTGGATGAAAAATCTTGGAAATCTCCAAGATCTCTATTTTTTTCAGTCATGGCACTCCGCATTCAGCGGGAGTTTTGGTTTTGATGAAAAGATTTAAAGGAGACGTTCTGAACTCTGTGACGTGTGAAAACGGAAGATGGGTTATTTTGACTGTGAAATTAGACAATACTATATTTATACTTTGTAATATTTATGGTCACAATTCCAATACGTTGAATAAGTCCTTATTTGCAAAGGTTTCTGATATTATTCAATGCAAACTTGATGCATTCCAAGCTTCATATGTTATATTTTCAGGCGACTTTAATGAATGCGTGGATAATCTGTGTGATAGATATCCTCCTCGTTCTTCTCAACGTGATGCACAATCAAATTTAGCTTCTCTATGTGCCAATTTATCTCTCACTGATGCTTGGCGATTCTACAACTCTGGAATATCTGAATATACATGGTCTAACAAAGACAAATCTTTGCAATCTAGAATTTATATGTTTTTTATTTCTACATCTGGTTTGCAATATGTCAAGGAAATTGTTCAAAAGTATGGCCCTTTAACTGATCATAAGCTTATTTCTTTAACGTTTATAGGCACAAAAGAGAATTCTAGAGAATTCTGATCTCTCTTCTGAGATCAAAGATGCCCTGTTAAGAATGAAAAAAGGGAAAGCACCAGGTATATATAGGTTGACAGTAGAATTTTACTTACATTTTTGGAACTGATCCAAATACTTCTTTATAATATGTATAATGAACATATTAATAGTGGCGAAATGACTACTACTATGAAACAAGGTATAATTTCATTAATTGCTAAACAGGATAAAGATCCAAATTTGATAGAAAATTGGAGACCAATCTCTCTTCTTACAATTGATTATAAATGAATTACTTTAGTATTTGCTAAAAGATTACCAGAAGGTTTAAATAAAATATATGTAATGCCAATCAGGTTTTTTAAAATAACAACACATAACTAACAATATTAGACTTGTGCTTGACCTTTTGGATTATGCTGAGAATGGTGATGAAGGAAACGTTATTTTCTTTTTAGACTTTTATAAAGCGTTCAATACAATTGAACATGAATTTTTTTTTAAAAATATAACACTTTTTGGATTCGGAAATACATTTTTGAATGTAGTTTAAATGTTTTACAATGATATTAATAGTTCTGTAATACTTAACACTTCCACCTCTAAAAGATTTAACATTAACCCGAGGAGTACATCAAGGTTGTCCAATCCCCCCCCCCCCCCCCCCCTTTTTTTTTTTGGGTTGTCGAGTTATTATCCATTGGTATTGCTAATAATGGACAAATTCAAGGTCTCCAAATTTTTGGTGAAGAAATTAAAATTTCGTAATTGGCGGATGACACAACCTTATTTTTAAAGAGCTCATCTCTTATTCCTACTGCTATTTCTTTCATCAATATTTTCTCTAAGGCTTCTAGCCTAATTCTAAATTTATCCAAATGTGAAATCCTTCCTTTACACAATTTAAATGATAAAAGTTATAAGTGATATTCCAGTGAAATCCTCTGTCAAATACCTAGGAATTCTTGTAACAAAGGATGTTACAGAAAGACAAAGCTTAAATTTCTCCTCTAGATTAAAAAAGACCAAAGCATTATTAAACTGTTGGTTACAACTTGATCTCTGTTTATGGTCGTGTCCTATTATGTAAAGCAGAAGGCTTATCTCGATTTGTCTATCCTGCCTTATCTTTATATGTTAAAGACTCTTATTCTAACGATATCAATAATCTGTTTTATTCTTTCATTTGGAAAAACAAGTCCCAAAGACTGAAGAAAATGTTTTTTACTAACAGGAAAGCTGAAGGGGGTCTGGAAATACTTTATTTTGAAGATGTTAATAGAACTTTTAAAATCATCACATCACATCATTAAAAAATGTTTGATTAATCGTAACTCCCTTTGGAACCACTTCCCACACAATCTCTTTGACCAAATAGGTGGCTTAGAATTTCTCTTAACTTGTGACTTTAATTTTTCTAAACTCCCTCTTAAATTGTCAAAATTCCACCAGCAAGTGCTTTGAGCATGGAAAATTTGCTACTCACACAATTTCTCTCCTCACACTGCCTTCATATGGAATAATATCAATATAATGATTGCCAGTAGATCTTTATTTTTAAGGAATTGGTTTAACAGGGATATTAATCATCTTATGAATATGTTTGTTAAGTTTGGAAATATTTTAACTTATGAACAATTTATGCTAATCTACAATTTCCCTGTGCATTTTAAGGAATTTAATTTGGTCATTAAAGCTATTCCTCCTACTCTTGGACATCTGGTTAAAAGTCATATTCACTACAACTCTATAGTAAGGACAAAACCATTATTAATTTTAAACGCTCTTGGACTGATTGGTAAAAAATGCAATAACAAGCATATTTATACTATTTTCCAAAAACAAAATAAAATAACACCTAGAGGATTTTTTTTGGGAACTCTATTATTGAAAATATGAATTGGAAGACTGCTTGGTTAATCCCATTAAAATATTGTATCAATAACAAAACTAAAGAAATGCATTTTAAAATGTTGCATACCATCTACCCTGTTAAATCAATAATTTCAAGATACTCTGATATTGATGATTTATGTTATTTTTGTAAAAATGACAAAGAGGTGTTAATGTTAACACATTTGTTTTTTGATTGTAAAATTTCCCAAAAGTTTTGGAAGGAATTGGCAGATTTCATTTTTTGTCTTGTAAAGGATAAATAATGTTTTTCTTTAAAGGATATTATTATGTAATATGAAAATAATGTAAACAAAGGTCTTGAATACATTGTTAATTTATTCATATTGCTGGCTAAATTTTATATACATTGTCAGGGTTTTGGTAAGGGAGGAACTCAGGTGCAGACAGGAATCGGGTTACACACAGGATGTAACAAACAGGGTTTATTAACACAAAAAGGGGAAAAACAAAACCCACGAGGGGGAAAACACGGAGTAAGGCAAAGACTAAATAACTAAACAGGACTGGGCTGACATGACAAACAAACTCTTAAACACTAACTACAAACAAACACTCACGGTAATACAAGGACTTCAGAGGTACAGAAACGATCACAAATGTGGAACAATCTCAGACGTGGAACAATCACAAATGATGAACAATCGCAATGAACCGACAAAGGACAGAGCACACTAGGAGATCTAAATAGGGGAACTAATCAAGACACGACAGGTGGCACAGATAGCACTCACGACACGACTAGGCTAACAAGGGGGGCGGGGCAAGGGAACGAGACAACACAAGCACGTGGCCCAAAGACAAGGCCATGTGCTTGCAC
Organism: Carassius auratus; assembly: GCF_003368295.1. Classification (NCBI taxonomy): domain Eukaryota; kingdom Metazoa; phylum Chordata; class Actinopteri; order Cypriniformes; family Cyprinidae; genus Carassius; species Carassius auratus. The sequence goes on along the minus strand of NC_039251.1, from coordinate 4,230,125 downwards.
ACAAAACACGGGTCTGTCATGATCCTGCCTCAAGACTAGGGAAAAATCAAGCACACGAGGGCAGAATCATGACATACATACTGTACATAAACAACAATGTTTAAACTCATTCCCAATATTTAAAGTATCTTTAGTTGAATTTGATTGTTTTATATCTTCATTGAAATTGATAAAAAAAAAAACTAAAAGTCATTAACGTTTAAAATATTATGAAATTTTCTTTAGATCCCCTGTAACTAATTAATGTCATCTTATATTACATTGACTGTCTTATGCTGTGCTCTGTACTATGTATGCTATTTGTTCTGTGTTCAATAAAAATAAATAAATAAATAAAAATAAAAAAAACGGTCTATGGTTTTGACATAAACCTCTCGTGGGAGCGGGCTTAACAGTGATCTACTCTGATTGGATAGTGAGCTTTTGATGGAGAGGTGCTCTCTGACCGGGAAGTATAAACATACATCACATAATTTCAACCACAAAAAAAACAATAAAGAATAAAATAGAACTAAAGAAAAGAGGGCCAACATTTAAACAAAATTACACAAGGAGATCAAAAGGCAGAGCAAATTCTGACAGTCCTTTCTTATGAGTAGATACTGAGATTACATTCAAATAATTTTCCATTTCTTTTAGGAAAACAGAGAAGACAGGTTTACATTTGGAGAATTTGCATTTGTGAAGGTGAAATTTGTTTAGGAAAAATTTAAATTAATAACAAAACTGATTTGTGGGGTTTGTTGGGTCAGAGTCATAATACCCAAATATAATGTTTTTCATATGTCATGAGAAGCCTGGCAAAATCTTACACTTGACAAACACACCAATATCATCCCAAAGTTTCTGAGTGTAGTGACATGAACAAAATAAATGTACAGTTTCTTCAGAACTCGAACAAAAAGTGCATGTACTGTAAGATCAATGTCAGATTTAAATATTTGTATAAACTTCTTTACAGGGTAGAACCTGTGTATAAGCTTAAAATACATTTCTTTCACTCTGTCTGTGAAAAATATTTTTGCGGTAGAGACCAGGTTTAGTCACCGCAAGAGCGTTCCAGTATGTGCCCCACTGAGTTGCATCTGTACTTCCCGGTCAGACAGCACCTGTCCATCAAAAGCTCACTATCCAAACAGAGTAGATCACTGTAAAGCCTGCCCCCACGAGAAGTTTGTGTCAAAAAACCAAAGGAAAAACTGCAAAGCATAAGCGAAATCTGTGGCAATGCATTTAGAATCCACGATTAGCGAAAACGAATCTTTTAAAAACCTTAACAACGAATGAAGCATATTTGAAGAGCCTGTTAAATTTGTGCAACTGAGTTAATTTTTTTCATTTTTATTGTGTTTTTCTTCTTTTGCAATGGCATATTTTTGATAGTTTCTGAAAAAGTTACGATGTTCATTTTTATTGAATCAAATTTAATTTCATAGAGGCGGGAACCGGTGGACAATCAAAATGAAACTCTAATAATAAAATAAACACAAAACAGCGAGACCGCCCCTCATGGACGACTGTCATGCACAAACAACAGCAAAACACAAAATAAAGCCCAGGCCTGTTCCTCTCTCGTCCTTCACTGTCGTTGCTCCTCTTTTGTATCCTTCCGATCTCCTCAGTGGGACTCGAGACCGGCGAGTGGAGCAGGTGTTGCTCAGTTCCACTCACTCCACCACCCCACTCGTAACATTATTATTATTATTATTATTATTATTATCATTATTATTTATTTTTATTTTTTTATGGTCAAAAAGCTTCCATGTGGAGTGTTTTTGATGAAAATGAAGGAATAAATTATCATCATGAAGGATTAAATCTGTTTTGTTATAGTTCAGTTCAGCAGAAGAGATACGAAGCAGAGCCCAGCTGTGTGTCTGTGAGGAGTGATGCGTCTATGGATCAAATCATAAAGTTTAAAAGTGGAGATAAAAAGACTGATCTTAGGTACATTTTTATTATTATATTAATACAACATGTCATTTTATATTATCAAAATAGTGTCTATATATATATATACAATAGTGCTAAGTAAATGATCCTGAAGTGCTTTTTAAAGTGATTGTTTAAATAACATATGAAAAGTTTCATAAAGTTTCACTTTATCCTTTCGCTGTTATAGTACAATTCAGCAGAAGGGATCAGAAGCAGAGTCCAGCTGTGTGTCTATGAGAAGTGATGCGTCTGTGGATCGTGTAATAGAGTTTAAGAGTGAATATACAAATACAGATTTCAGGTATGTTTTTATGTAATATTATTGTAGCATGTCATTTTATAATATTAAAAGCGTGATGAGTGGGGCGGGGCCGAGAGACGTGGGAACAGAGTGAGGCTGGTGGAGTGATTGGAGATCAGTGACACCTGCTCAACCTATGGGTCTCGAGTCCCACGGAGGAGATGGAAGGATATAAAACTGGAGCGACGACAGACCCATGGCTAGCTGATGAGTTAAATTCTTTCTACGCCCGCTTTGAATGCAACTGAGGCAGTGTGAGTCTGCCGATCAGTGTGTCAGGAAGCAGCAGTCAAAGCAGCGATACCCATGTGATCACCATATCGATGGACAAGGTTTGGAGGGTTCTAAAGCGAGTTAACATCAAGCAGCAAAGCTGCAGGACCTGATGGGATTTCTGTCCGAGTCCCTTGCTACCTCAGTTGTTCCCACCTCATTTAAAAATAAATCTATCTAGTTGCCCTCACGTCAACAGTCATGAAGGTCTTTGAGAAACTTATGAAAAACAACATTTTCCATCCCTGAAACTTTGGACCCTTTTCAGTTTGCCTATCACCGAAACAGATCTACTGAAGATGCCAACTCTCACGTCATGCACTTTTCTCTGAAGCACATTGACAGCACCAAAGGGAATTATGTAAGGCTGCTATTCATTGACTGTAGCTCAGCTTTCAATGCTATAGTCCCCATCAAGCTAGCTTCCAAACTCATGGACCTTGGCATGAATTCTTCACTCTGGAACTGGATTCTTGATTTCCTCACTGGTAGACCTCAAGTCGTGAAATTAGGCCAAAGAAGAACACTTTCTATTCAGGGGCCATAGAAAGTGGAGTATCTCAGTGTGGTTTGGGAACAGCTCCAAGTGCACTTAGCTGAGTGCATCTCAGTGTTTGCTCTCCCCTCTCTGCAGGACATCTACCTCAAATGCTGCAAAAGAAGGACACTAACCACCCTGGTAAATGTCTTTTCACTTTGTTGCCATCTGGTAAGCGCTTCCATAGCCTGATGGCAAAAACTGAGAGACTTAGGAGGACCTTCTTTCCCTGGGCCATCAGGCTCCTAAACTCAAACTCAGTCTCTTAACTTCTACATGACTTCACTTAATTATCATTAAGATTCTTGAAATACTGACATTGTCACTAGCGCACAGCATTTTCTATATATATATATATATATATATATATATATATATATATATATTTTTTTTTTTTTTTTTTTTTTTACTTTTTTTTACTACCTCTATTGCTGCTATGTAAATACCCTGTACAACTCATCTTGTAGATTCCTGCTCAACTTAATATTTATTTAGTCAACAGTATACTGTCCTGCACATTTTATTTTATAAGAATTTTTTATCTTATTTTTTCCATAACATATTTATTATATAATCTTCTTATTTGTATTCTGTAATAATTGCACTTTCCATGGAGCGGACCTGAGTTATATTTCACTGCTGGTCATATGCTCTCCATATAACCATGTATGTGATAAATCAAAATCTAGAATCTTGACTAAACTAGTGTTAATGAAATTATCCTGAAGTGGTTTTAATGTAATTAATTGAATAATATTTAAAGATGTAATTTGTTAAAAGGATTGACTTTTATCCCTCTCTGTTATAGTTCAGTTCAGCAGAAGAGATCAGAAGCAGAGTCCAGCTGTATGTCTGTGAGGAGTGACGCATCCATGGATCAGCCATTAGATTATAAGAGTGAAGATACAAAGACTGATCTCAGGTCTAATATTTCTATAAAAGATTATTAATATAGAATACATTAGCTTAGCATATTTCATAATGCAGTATTTGAATTTTACAGGCATGAAGTCCTCAACAGGTTTAGATCAAATCTGCTGAAGAAGTTTGAGCGTCTGTATGAGGGAACAGAGACACAGAGAAACCCAACACTCCTGAATGAGATCTACACAGAGCTCTACATCACAGAGAGTGAGAGTGGAGAGATCAGTAATGAACATGAGGTGAGACAGATTGAGACACAATCCAGGAGAACAGCAACAGAGGACACAGCCGTCAAATGCTGTGACATCTTTAGACCTTTACCTGGACAAGACAAAGCCATCAGAACTGTGCTGACAAAGGGAGTCGCTGGCATCGGAAAAACAGTCTCTGTGCAGAAGTTCATCCTGGACTGGGCTGAAGGGAAAGAGAATCAGGACGTCCAGCTCATATTTCCACTTCCTTTCAGAGAAATCAACTTAATGAGGGACAAAACACTCAGTCTTTCAGATCTTCTTCATGTCTTTTTCCTTGAAACTAAAGGAATGGAAATATCCAGTGATGAATATAAAGTGTTGTTCATCTTTGATGGTCTGGATGAGTGTCGTCTGTCTCTGGATTTTAAGAGTAAAGTGAAACTGTGTAATATCTCTGAATCAGCCTCAGTGGACGAGCTGCTGATGAACCTCATTGTGGGGAATCTGCTTCCCTCTGCTCTCATCTGGATCACCTCCAGACCAGCAGCAGCTGATCTCGTCCCCTCTGAGTGTGTCCATCGAGTGACAGAGGTACGAGGCTTCACTGAGCCACAGAAGGAGGAATACTTCAGGAAGAGAATCAGTGATCAGAGTCTGGCCGACAGGATCATCTCACACCTGAAGTCATCAAGGAGCCTCTACATCATGTGCCACATCCCAGTGTTCTGCTGGATCTCAGCCGCTGTTCTGGAGAAGATCTTGAGTCGAGCAGAGAGTGGAGAGATTCCCAAGACTCTCACTCAGATGTACACACACTTCCTGATCCTTCAGACCAACATCAAACATGAGAAGGACTATGAGAAGAAGGTGACAGATGAAGACATGATCCTCAAACTGGGGAAAGTGGCTTTTCAGCAGCTTGTGAAAGGCAACCTGATCTTCTATGAGGAAGACCTGAGAGAGTGTGGCATTGATGTGACAGAAGCATCAGTGTACTCAGGATTGTGCACTCAGATCTTCAGAGAGGAGTTGGACTTGTATAAGGGGAAAGTCTTCTGCTTTGTTCATCTGAGCATTCAGGAGCATCTAGCAGCTCTATATGTGCACCTCTCCTGTACAATCAAGAACAGAAATGTGTTTGAACAAATAACCAAAAAGAGTTTTTTTTCTAAAGTTAAGGACTGGTTTCAACTCTTGTTTCAACATGTTTCATTATCTGAGCTGCATCAGAGAGCTGTAGATGAGGCTCTACAGAGTAAAAATGGACATCTGGATCTTTTCCTGCGGTTCCTTCTGGGTTTGTCAGTGGAGTCTCATCAGCTTCTCCTACAACAAGTAATGATGCTGAAAAGAACCAGATCTGACAGCAATGAAAAAACTGTTGAGTACATCAAGATGAAGATCAGGACCATTGGCTCTCCAGATAAATCAATCAATCTGTTCCACTGTCTGAATGAACTGGGTGATCATTCACTAGTGGAGGAAATACAACATTATCTGAAATCTGGAACAATAAGAGAAGCCAAACTCTCTTCATCTCAGTGGTCAGCTGTAGTTTTTCTGTTGTTGACATCAGAAGAAGAGCTGAATGAGTTTCGTTTTGATAAATTTGTTAAAGGAAAGGATGAGCCTAAAAAAAATATGAAAGTTCTTCAGAAGCTGCTGCCTGTGATTAAAGAATCCAGATCAGTTCTGTAGGTATCACTGAGAACAATCACTCCACTGTTAAAACATTAAAAAATCAAAGTTAAAATTGCAGTGCTGCATTTATATCAATTCAGTGACACCGTAAGATTCACCATAAGATTTAAGAGTCAGAAAGATGATATATGAAGAAATTATTTGGATTTGTCAATAATTAAAAATGTCTTAAAATGTGATTTTATGTAAGTGTACTTTTTAAAGGGGTCACCAGATGCCCATTTTCCACAAGTTGATATGATTCTTTATTGTCAAAGTGAAAAGTATGTAACATAGTTTGGTTAAAATTTCTCAATGGTAACACATTTTTTACTCTGTCAAAAACAGCTATTTTCAGAGCAAGCCTTTTTGTAGCATTTTCCTTTAAATGCAAATGAGCTCTTTAAAGAAGAACAACAACAACATTAAGCCCTAAAAGCTGTTGTCATTCTATTTTGACGGATGACAGCTGTTGACTCGTGTGTAATAAATTAACTGGCAAAGAGCACTGCTTTATAATCTGTGGGTTTATTGACCGCACGTACACTTCACACCACCTCCAGAGTGAGGGGGAGAGACGGGGCTTGTTAGGAAGATCACGTACAATTGGTGATGTCACACATATCAATGTACTACATCCCCTTTCCTAAGCATGGTCTCTAAACATAAAGCAAGATTAGACTCTGGATGTGTTTACATCAGATTTCTTCTTTAGAACATCAAAGGTATTTTAAACTAGCAACAGTAGCAATGACCAACAGGAACTATTATGTAATGTAAATTAATAAAATGTAAATTAAACATATTGCACTATAAAGAAACTGGTATTGTTAACCAAGATAACAATTAAATAAAATAAATGTGCAATTCAGCAACATATCAAACATTTCAGTCCTTGTACTTAGGGTTCGGGCATACAGTGCGTCCGGATCGTGTCACATAAGGACTGTCTTTCTTTTGTGCTCGTGTTTGAGGGGTTACTTGACCTGTGGTTCTGTCAAAAAGTACATCTGGTACTTTTACAACTGGATCATTCACTCTGGTTGGACCAGGGATCACCTGGTGACCCTCATCATCATTATCATCAAGTTGACTTGGCCTAGGCTCTTTCACAGTTAGGAGATGTCTGCGATTCCTCCTATATTGTTTTCCTCCAGACAGGACAATGTAAGATCTTGGTTCACTGCAGACTTCCTTCACAACTGCCTTACTGTCATAACCATGAGGGGTTTGCATCCTCACTACTTGCCCTTTTGAGAGAATGCTCAGTTGTTTACTGCTTTTGTCATAACTGATCTTTTGACAGAGTCTTTTCTTCGTTTACTGTGCACGAATATCATTGGAAGCCAGAGGTGAAGGTTCCAGCAAAGAGCTGTGGAGTGGCAGGGTGGTGCGAGTTTGTCTGGACATTAATCTCTGAGCTGGAGAGCCAAGCTTAGGATCTCGTGGAACATTTCGCAGATTCTGCAAGTTGAGATAGATGTCAGTACCATCTCGTTTGGACTTTTCCATGAGTTGTTTAGCGCTGCGGACTGCGCGCTCCGCCAGGCCATTAGATTGAGGATAGTATGGACTGCTGGTTTTATGAACAAAGTCCCAGGCCATGGCGAAGTCTTTAAACTCTTTGCTCACAAACTGTCTCCCATTGTCTGTGATGAAAGTGTGAGGCGATCAATGGACAGAAAAATGTCTCTTTAGCTTTTGTATAACACCTGATGAGGTCAAATTCTGTAGCTGATCGATCTCGTACCATCCTGAATACGAGTCAACAAGCACCAAGAACTGATGACTGTTCCAGTCAAAGATGTCAGCTGCTACTATTGACCATGGCAGGCTTGGAACTGCATGCAGCTGAAGGGGTTCTTTTTGCTGATGGGGTTTGGTGCTGTTGCATGTGGCAAAAGATGTGATGTAAGCATCAATGTCTTTTGTCATGGTAGGCCAAAAGAATATGCCACGTGTGCGTTGCTTGTTAGAGTCGGCTCCAGGATGACCTCTATGAACAATTTGCATGTACTCCAGCTTAAGTGTTTCAGGGATGATCACTTTGTGGCCTTTCCATACAAGTCCTTCATCTGTGATCAGTTCATGTCTGTATGGGTGAAATGGTCTTATTGCTGGGGGGAGACTGTGCAGTTTAGTTGGCCATCCATGCCTGATTGCGTTGACAAGCATCTGAAGCGTGGCCTCGTTGTCTGTTTGGCGTTTAAGTTCATCCATACGTGATGGTGAGATGTTGCAAACATTCATTACCTCAAAGGTATTTTCTTCCATGGACTGTTCATGTACAGATTATTGTGGTGCCCATGACAAAGTGTCTGCTATATACATGTGTTTTCCTTTTTTGTAGATAACGGTGATGTTGTATCGTTGGAGCTGGAGCAACATTCGTTGAAGTCGCGCAGGAGTGCTGTGTATTGGACGTCTGGTGATTGTCACCAAAGGTTGGTGGTCAGTTTCAATGGTTACTGGTTTACCATAGATGTAATCATTGAACTTAGTGCAAGCAAAAACTACAGCTAGGAGCTCTTTTTCTATCTGCGCATAGCGCATTTCAGTTTGTGTTAGGACTCGTGAGGCGTAAGCGATAGGCTTGTTGTCCTGCAGGCACGCAGCTCCTAAACCAAACTGAGAGGAGTCGCATGTTAAAGTGACAGGCCTATCGACGTTGTAATACGACAGGACTGGAGGACATGTGAGGCATTTTTTTCAAGGCTTGGAAAGCATCCTGGTGCTGTTGCAGCCAACACCATACTGTGTCTTTGTGTGTGAGCTGGCGGAGTGGGGAAGCTATGTCACTGAGGTTAGGGATAAACTGTCACGGTAGGGTTTAGGAGAAACACAAAGAGAGGGTTGGATCCAAATGCAGGTAAGGGTTTTATTTAAACAGAAGGGTAAATACAAAATAAACAGTCATGAGAGACAAACAAAACCAAAAGAGGGAACCGGATGAAACGGGGAACTCGGAAGAACGAGAAGGTAGAGGAAGTCTCGGGGAACGAGAGCATGAGACACATAGGGTAAGGACTCCATAATGACAACAGAGAAAGACAGCTCTATATAGGGAAACTAATGACAGAGGATTGTCAACACCTGTGCAATTTAATTGGAGTGCAATTACTGTGAAGACAGAACCAGACTAGAGGAATTAAAGTGCCTATGGTGAAGTGCCTAAAGGGAAGTGAGCTCACTAGGGAACACCCAGGAAAACAGAGACTGGCAGCGTGACATAAACTTGCCCATGTAGTTGACCATGCCAAGAAATCTCTGAAGAGCTGTCGTGTTTGTAGGTTCTGGCATGTCACTGATAGCTTTGATCTTTGATGGATCAGCATGCAGGCCATCACTGCTGAAGATATGGCCCACGTAGCTCACTTCCTTCAGTCTGAATTTGCATTTCAGTGGATTCAGCCTCAGATTTACTTGTCTCGCCTGCTCTAGCACCCTTTCTAGGTTTTCATCGTGTTCTTTTACTGTGCGTCCACCGACCAATATATCATCTACAATGACAGCACAAGGGTAACCAGCGTAGATTTGCTCCATTGAGCGTTGGAAAACTTCACTGGCTGAGTTTATACCAAAAGGCATTTTTAGGAATCGATATCGGCCAAAAGGGGTGCTGAAAGTTGTAAGTAGTGATGATTTATGGTCTAAGGATATTTGCCAGAACTAATTTTTTGCATCTAGCACAGAAAAGATGGTGGAATTTGACATCTGGGCAGCAACTTCCTCGACTGTTCTCATTGGGTGGTGGGGTCTTTGTATAGCTGTGTTCAGGTCTCGGGTCTATACAAATTCGGATGTTGTTAGAGTCTTTTTTATGAGCAGCAACCATGGAAGACACCCACTCACTTGGTTCAGAGATTGGTGTAATGACACCAAGATCAGTCATCCGTTGAAGTTCCTTTTTCACCTTGTCTTGCATAGTGACTGGGATGCATCTTGCTGGTCGGACGACTGGCGGTATGGTGGGGTCGATTTTCATGGAATATGTGACAGGTAGTCTTCCCACCTCATCTTTGAAAAGGTCAGCATATTTGGTGAGAATTATGTCTGTGAATTCATCCTGACTGGATGTGTTCAGCTGGTGGACTTCTTTGTCAAGTGTAAGAAGTCCCATGCGTAGACAGTCAGGTAGACCCAATAGTGGCTGTGCAGAGCTTTTGATGACATAGAACAGCAGGTCATAAGTCTGTCTGGCTAGACAGCATGGTAGTGCGACTGTGCCAAGTGTGTGTAGCTCACTGCCACCGTATGCTATTAGCTTTGTTGTGTTTAACACGTTAAGTTCTTCCTCTTTTCGCAAGTGCTGAAAAGTGTTAAAATCCATTACATTACATTTGGCTCCAGTGTCCACTTTTAGTTCCACTGGCTTGCCATATACGTGTACAGTGCTGTACAGTTCACTTTTTGGTGTTAGGTCAGTCATGGAATCAACAGACTTTGAAGTTACTCCATCAATGAAGAACAAATCACTCTCTTCACTGTTTGTCTGGTCTGGTTCAACATTGTGGACAGTTCTGGTATAACCACGTTTTGCTTGGTTTGGTTTAGTGGACCTACAGCATTTTTTAAAGTGGTTCCACTTCTTGCAGCCGTTGCATTGTTGACCGAATGCAGGGCACTTATCTCTTTTGGCTGGGTGGTCACTACCACAATTGTTACTGTTCTTTATGATCGGCGGTGCTTTGCTATCTGGTTTGTGGTTTGATTTGGAATGTCTAGTCCTTCTTGCAAATGCCTGGTGCACAGCATTGACCGTCGCATTTGTTGTTTGGAGTGTTGCAAGGTCTTTAGTGTGCTGTTAAGTTTGTTCATAGATCTGACATGCTGATATGGCTCTAGTTAAAGTAAGTTCTGGATCACGCAGCATTGATTTTCTTTGTCACTGTTTACTCCACAAACTAGTCGATAACGAATGAGTTTGTCTTGTAATGTACCAAATTTGCAGCTTTCAGCTTTAAATCGCTGATATAAGATTCAAAAGTCTCACCGGGCTTCTGTGATCTCATGTTGAACTTGTGTCGTTCCATTGTGATGTTGATATGGGGAGCGCAAATCTCGCAGAACTTTCTCTTTAAACAGTCAGGGTCTTCCCTTGACTCAGCCGGCGTAATGATAACGACACTGTCATTTTCACCGGGAACGCTCACCTCTTGTGCATAAACAAAGGACCGTTCACGTTCGATGGCTTCGGGACCCACGAGGTTGAGGAAAATGAAAGCTTGTGTTCAACGCGGTTTGTCTCCATGAGCTGCAGCAATGAAGATATCAAACTCTTGTTCAAATATACGCCAGTTCTCTGCAATATTTTAATTGAAAACGAGAGGATCGGGTCTTCGGAATTCCCCTGCCATGGCTGGCGCGTGTGATGCAGCAGTTTACGTAGCTTAGCGGCTAGTTAGTTATTTACGAGTCGAGAGACTTGCATGGACACTTTTCCAGTGTAGACTAAACTCACTTTCGCGTGTAGTTGTAGGACACTTCTGACACCATGTTGACTCGTGTGTTATAAATGAACTGGCAAAGAGCACTGCTTTATAATCTGTGGGTTTATTGACCGCACGTACACATCACACCACCTCCAGAGTGAGGGGAAGAGTCGGGGCTTGTTAGGGAGGTCACGTAATCACGTACAATTGGTGATGTCACACATATCAATGTACTACAACAGCTATAAACGGAATTCTGGAAAATAAGCCATGGAACTTTGACCAATGAGAGGACAGTTTACTTACATGTGACGTATATACGCAATTTTGGTCCATTTAGAATCTTTGCTGTGTGAAAGTGAACACAACCAAGAATAAAAAGCAACATTGTAATAATTGTAATCCCTGTTTCGGAACAAAGCAATGGACCTACAGGTGTAAAAGCATCCTCAGTTCAAACAACTTGTAAAATGGCATGTAGCATCCGATGACCCCTTTAAACCACTGACACTGTGTGACAAAGTAATATTATTCATATTTCTTAAATGAGGCACATATTTTTGTTCTGTGATATTTTAGATCTCGGTCCAATATTCCATCAAACATGTTGATTTGTGTTTTAAGTTTGTACTTGTACTACAGGTTGAGAGATTGTGGTGTCACAGATGAAGGTTGTGTTGCTCTGGCTTCAGCTCTGAGATCAAACCCCTCACACCAGAGACACTTGGATCTGTCTATGAATAAACTAGGAGAATCAATGAATCTGCTCTCTGGCGTATTACAAAATCCTCACTGTAAACTGGAGAAACTGTGGTAAGATTATATACGACACACTGTAAAGTATTTATGAAGTGAAAAACAAATCACTCTAAAAAGTCAGTAAACACAATGACAAATTAGAAAAAAATAAAAAAAATGTGGTATTGTTTTGAATGGAATACTTGATGAGACAACTGTCTTTCAAGATACAGAGATACAGAATGAAAACCATTGTGTGACTTTGTTTCTTGTACATGTGTGAACTGTGTTCATGTTAAACCTGTTTTTGCATTCGCAAACGCTTTAAATGGATTGTCTGTTTACAGTACTAACAGATGTCTTCTTAGCAAAGGCTTAACTGTTAGCAGTAAAAATTACTAAACCAGTCAGATAAGTGGGAGATCAAGGACAGTGGGCTTTGGAGTAGAGCCTGATATAGTTTTTTTGGGGACCGAAACAGACATTAGCGAGTAAAAATATAAATCGATATATCGGCTTATATTCTTTGTGTATATTATAGTATATACACACATTTGTGTGTCCAAACTTTTCACTGGTTCTATATATAGAACCATTTGGATAAAAGCGTCTGCTAAAATGCATAAAAAATTTAAAATATAGAATACAGTATATACATAAACAGAATATATGTATTAAAAGCATTATATTTGTGATTTATGTTATGTAAAAAAAATCATATTGCCAGCATATTCGCCTATACCAATATTTCTGCAACAGGCTCATTTCAGCTGATAAAATCTGCAAATATATATATTGGTTGGCCTCTACTTTTGTGGCGACCAACCTCGAGTACAAATCTGAATTTCTTCTGTTTTTTTTTTCCACTGCATTTTTTTCCACCTCTCTTTATCTCCCTGCTTTGGCTGCTGGTTACCGCTTGCATCAAGTTCAAAACACTGATGCTTACATATAGATCAGCCAGAGGCTCAGCACCTTCCTTCTTCCTCTCACTCTTACGAATAAATATTTACAAAGAATCTATATTAAAGGAATATATTAAGTACTGTTTTATAAAGCACTGCAATAAATTGAGGTGTAAGTACTATCTGCTACAATATACACTACTGCCGCGTTTCAACAGAAATTACACGGAACAATTGTACCAGGAACTTTTTCCCCAGGAACTATTTCCCCCCAGACCTGTTGCTTTCTGTGTTTCCACCATGGTCTAATGTACCTTCAAGATTAGGCAAATAGTCTGGTGATGTAGGTCTGCGCGCATTTCTCAATGCAAAGTACGCAAATTTCAGATTTGGATCCGTCTCCAATAAAATGAAATAGGATATCAAATACCACTGCCTCCTTTAGTTTAAATTAAACATAATAATAGCTTCATAAATGTATTTAGTTCAGAGAAATGTCTAACAAAATATTATTTCAATTGCCTTATCCTTTTTTTCATTTTAAAATATAGATAAATTGAAAGCAGACCACCTGTTTACCAAAACCAAATCATATTTTATGTTTAGTCACTAAAGAGACATCAGAGCCAGCAGCAAATCTCAGAAGGACTAGCTGAGTCGAGACTGCTCTAGGCAGATACAAGAGCACTGTGCTCCCACGATCGCATGGAGCTGACTGTCTTCAAATCCAGCGAAACAACATTTTTAAACAGGCACTGTCTTTATAAATAAACCACAGATTTGAATTTTAAACAACTACATTCTCGCCTGAAATATTTTTAAAACTAGATTTCATGACACAATTACAGTAATAGTTTGAAAATTATCAGAATAAATTGTGGTTGAAATCACAATGCTGTGTGAAATCAATCAATGAGCATGTTTAGCACCCAAGTCCCATCCCAAAAATTTGAGACCTTTGGAAAAACTACTACCTCATGAGCAGGGACTTTCTGAGGGGCATTTTTTTACCCTGAACTTTATTTAGATCCTGGTTTCTGTGGTGGAAACACACAGAGTACCAGCCCAAAGCCCCTAGTTCATGGGTAAAGTTCCAGCGGTGGAAACCCAGCTTAAGTATGAATAATATCTAACAGTGTAGGTGATCTCAGGTTTTGCTATCCTTGGGTGATGGAGGAGAAATACACACACATACATACACACACCACAACTTTATCCATACATATTAATACAGATCAAAATAACAGTATAACACTCAGCTGTTTAACAACTAGAGTGATTAAACAGATTTGTATGAATGTGTGTCTTATAAGACACAATTTGGTTAAAAATACTGACCGTGCAATAAATATTATTTATCTTTCTTGAATGAGACTTTAGATGATTTATTTTTTATGATTTAGTTTTTTGCTCTATGACATCTAAGTCCAATGATTCATCACATATTGATTTCGTTTTTTACTTTCTCTTTACTAATGGATTCAAAGTTTAACTGACCTGATCTGAGAGAGTGAAGAGTCTGTCATTGTTCTTTATAGCTTGAATCACTGTAGCATCACAGATGAAGGTTGTGCTGCTCTGACTTCAGCTCTGAGATCAATACCCTCACGCCTTAGAGAACTAAGTCTGTCTGGGAATAAATTGGGAGATTCAGGAGTGAAAGATCTCTGTGCTGGACTGGAGAATCCTCACTGTAAACTGGAGATACTGTGGTAAGAACATCTTTCTGATAGCCTTACATCTTTGTCCTTAGAATGATGTGTCCACTATTTTAAATTCTAAGACTAAAATCCACTTGTAAAGTAAATGTTCAGTAAACACACTATATTTCAGCACAAATGACACTGATGACTGAAGATGAAGTTAATTTCATTCATCTCCATCAAATCTCATCAGCTGTTGCTCCTGCTTTTGATCCAGCAAACATTTACAGGAGCTTCAATTGCTTCTGCTAATTTGATTAATAATCCTTCACCTGCCCAAACTGTTAGAGTTTTGGGTAGGTGAAAAAAGTAAGTACAATGTATTTATTGTGTTCATATTGTATTGTAAAACAGTTTTGCTGCTATTGAGGCGGGATAGGGGTAAGGTTAAGCAGAGGGTTGGAGGTATGGGTAAGTTTAAGGGTGGGTTAAGGTGTAAAGTATGGGTCAACAGTGTAATTATAAATGTAATTACAGAAATTAAATACAGATGTAATTACATTTAGTTTTTTTTAAATATAAGTACAATGTAAAAACATGTATGTACACAATAAGTACATTGTACTAAATTATTAATTAAAATGTAAGTACATATTAGTTAAGGCCACTTAATATAAAGTGGGTCCGATGTGTTTGATCAAAAGAGTTAATAAATAAAATGTTATAGGGAACACATGCCTCCTGTGAAGCAAATGTCCTCCTGTAGGTGTTTATTAGAGGAGCAAGTGACTGTTTCTTCAATATCTGTCCTTATATCACTATGAAACAATATCTCACATTCAGATATGTGTGTCTGTTCAGTCCTGAAGCACATGGCAGTTTAAAGCCACACCATTGAGCATCAACATGCATAAATCTCATTCTATCAGCAGCAGTTTGTGGCAATGCTTGTCACTGGGGAATTTGTGAGAGTTAGAGAGTTTGACTCCTAACCCTAAGGTTGTGGGTTTGAGTCTCGGGCTGGCAATAGCATGACTGAGTTGCCCTTGAGCAAGGCAACAAACCCCCAACTGCTCCCTGGGTGCCACAGCATAAATGGCTGCCCACTGCTTCGTGTGTGTGTTCACAGTGTGCGTGTGTTCACTGCTGTGTGTGTGCAATTGGATGGGTTGAATGCAGAGCACAAATTCTGAGTATGGGTTACCATACTTGGCTGAACGTCACATCACTTTTACACTTTTTTTCACTTATGAGACCAGAGTCTATAACAAACTACAGACACGTCAACTACTAATTCACAATGCGTTGTTGTTCTCTATAGGTTGTGTAATTGTGGCATCACAGATGAAGTTTGTGCGGCTCTGGCTTCAGCTCTGAGATCAAACCCCTCACACCTGAGACAACTTAGTCTGTCTGTGAATAAACTGGGAAATTCTGGAGTCATGCTGCTGTCTGCTGGACTGGAGGATCCTCACTGTAAACTGGAGAAACTGTGGTAACAACCCTCTACATTCCGAGTAAATCACTCTCATATGTGACTGAACTTCACTCTGGGCGACTAAATGATGTCTAATATTAGCCAATTGCTAATAAGTTCTCAGATTTTACTCACCAGTGTGTGAGTTGGAGGCTAAGTTTATGTTTAGCACATATATTTTCACTCACCGAACACTCTGACTGAGCATTTCTGAGTCTCACGCTCCATCAAGTGATCTGTGATGTTTTTCATTTTATCTCAGTGGATGTGCAACACATCTGTATTTGATATACCATAAACTCTAGTGTGAAGGCGCATGACTCACTCTCGCTTTGAGAGGGAATTGATGTGCTACATGTAAACAATATTCATTGTGGTATTTTCCAGTCAAAATAACAACGTCCCTTCTTCTTCAGCTTTTTTAATTGGTGGAAGGCATCTACTTTTTATGGTGCATAAACATTGCCTGCTGTACTGGAGTGTGGACCAGAGATTCGTATTTACTTAATAATAATAATAATAATAATAATAATAATAATAATAATAAAACACAACCTACAATCTATTCATTAATCTAGACTCTAATAAGTACTACTTTATATGTATGCCCTTCATTTAATATATTCTTCACATTAGAAGCATTGCGCATGCTTCTAATCTTAGGCATGTAGAATAACATAACTGGGTTTATGTTATATCTGAACGATTAATTGCCACTTTAAACAATTACGTAATTGTGGCATCCATAATTGTAATTGCGTTTAGTAATTTTATTAATTGTGCAGCCCTACTAATGCATCATTTGTATTACCAACATGAATGTAAAAATCTCAGACAATTAGCGCTTTATCTACTGTACATTAACCAATAGATCTGAGAAATCTGCCCGAGCCAGAGCAAGATATATAATTGATTTTTTTTTTCCATATGTGACAGTGTAACATTAAATATAACTATTTCAAATAAATTAAACCTGTATCTTGTTTTCTGAGTCTGAATGATCTAACATTTAAGCAAAGAGCAGTTTCTGTTCTTTACACCATGACAATATCCTTTCATTTAGAATTTGAATATGAAAGATAATGCAAACATTTTATAAGGTTAGGAAGAGGAGCAAGTGACTGTTTATCCAGACAGAGCTGTCCTTATATCACTGTGAAACAATATCTCATATTCAGGTCTGTGTGTCTGTTCAGTCCTGAAGCACATGACGGTTTCAAACAGCAGCATTGAGCATCAACATGCAGAAATCTCATTCTATCAGCAGCAGTTTGTGACAATGCTTGTCATTATATCTCCTCTCCTGCTCTAAGATCAGAGTCAATAACAAACTACTGACTCTTCAACTACAGTTAACACTGTGTCATTGTTCTCTACAGGTTGAGTGATTGTGGACTCACAGATGAAGGTTGTGCTGCTCTGGCTTCAGCTCTGAGATCAAACCCCTCACACCTTAGAGAACTGGGTCTGTCTGAGAATCAACTAGGGAAATCAGGAGTGAAGTTACTCTCTGATCTGAAAGATGATCCAAATTATAAACTGGAGACAATATACTACTGTGAGTATATTATTATTTAAATCTTTTTAAATGGGCAAAGTTTAGTAACAGGCCTCATATGTGTGTAATTGGAGAAAATAAGATAATAATTCAGCTCCACTCCTTAAATTAAACTGTGTTTAATTCTGTGATGATCTATAAATATATGAATACTTTTATCTATTCCAGTGTCTCTGTGTGTAAATGATAAAGAGAGAGTTGTTGATCATTCACTGTTATTAATCTATGATCAGTTGTTCATTCATATCTCTGACTGTAATATGAATATACTGTGTGTTTCTGAGCTGGATCTGCTGATGTGATGTGACAGCAGTAATGTCTCATACTCATATGTGACTGTCTGTGTGTTCTATTGTAGGACTCAGTCCAGTTTCCTCAGGATCAGCTGATGGTTGAATAAGAGCCGCTACAGATATGTCACAGTCACACAATCAACAGACTAAATGGTTATCATGGATCACAGAGATTGAAGACACAGAGACACACAGCATCACACTTTCACTGGGATTTTCACTGTTTTATAAGTAATGGCCCATGAAAATGAGTGCAGAATCTATTTAGATTCCCTAGATATTGTCAACAATGCAGATCAGGAGTGTCAAACATATGGCTCTCAAAGATGTCCAATCGGGCCACTGGGATGATTTGAATAATATTATAAAATAATAAATTACATATTATTTTGAATATTAAATTGCATTTGTTACAAACTGCTCCAAGACTTGGAATGAAGATCCAAACACAATTCCAAACTTCTATTGCCTCTAATTGTAAGCCTTTCGCTTTATACCCCCAAAGTCCTATGTCCAAAGATATATTCCCTGCAGCCCCCTTTTAATCCTTGACACCCATTCTCATCCAGCACACATACGATCAGCACTGGCACCCCCCAGGAATGAGTTTGTTCCCCACTGCACTCCTCTCTGTACACCAACAACTGCACCTCTAAAGAATGAATTTCACAGATGACACCACACTTACATGAGTCTGTTTACAGACATCAGGTTAAAGAGCTGGCTGTGGTGCAGTTATAACAACCTGGAGCTAAACATGCTCAAAACGGTGAACTCTCCAGGAACTGCACTCATCCAGACTGAGTAAAAATCACACCAGAGGCTGGAAAAATCACTCTGAACACCTCACACCCAGCACATTACCTGTTTGAACTTTACCCAGTGAAGAAATGAGTTTCCCTGATCAATGAAATTCTTACTTTGCTGTCAACAATGAATGCCAAGACTATTGATGGCTCTGTCTTGGCTACTCAAGCTAAAGTGAGGAATCTTAGAGTTATTTTTGATACCAGGCTTTCATTAGATTTTTTTGTCCCAGAGTATGTACAGTTAAATCATCCTTTTTTCACCTCAGAAATATAGCTAGATTATGTCCTATGCTAAATTTCTCAGTAGCTGAAAAGCTGATGAATTCCTTTGTCATCTCTGAAAAGCTGATGAATTCCTTTGTCATCTCTAGGATAGATTACTGTAACGCCCTTCTAGCCATCTCTAAATCCACACTTAACAAATTACAATATGTACAAAACTCGGCCGCCGGGATATTGACTGGGTCCAGGGTATGCAATCACATCACTCCAGTTTTGGAGTCCTTACACTGGCTCCCAGTCCAATTCAGAGTAGATTTTAAAATTATGATACTGACATAAAACGCATTACATAGCTTGGCCCCTTATTATTTATCTGAGTTGTTAACTACCTATACCCCAACTCGGAGACTGCATTCTTCACAATCCAACTTGTTGGTTGTTCCTCAAACACGCTTACGATCCTTTGGAATTCTCTGCCTTCTGATCTTAGGGAAGCACAGGGCTACGACATTTTTAAAGGTAGACTTAAGATGTATTTTTTAAAATTAGCATTTGATTGTTGATGTTAATTTTATTGTTTGAGCTTTGCATTGCTTGTTTGTGTACAGCACTTTGAGAAGTTGCCTTTAAAGGCGCTTTATAAAATAAAGTTTCTTATTATTATTATAAACTATACACACATACATACTTACAATGTAAGAAACATAATAATAAAAACTATGCTGCAGTAGTATGAATATAGACTATGAAAATAGAAATATTGACTATTTATATGTATACATGCAAGGATAGAGTAAGAATATAGAATGTAAAAAAATAGAAATATAGACAGGTGCTGGTCATATAATAAGAATATTATCAAAAAGTTGATTTCACTAATTCCATCCAAAAGTGACACCTATATATTATATTTATTAATTACACACATACTGATATATTTTAAATGTTATTTCTTTTAATTTTGATGTTTACAACTGACAACTAAGGAAAATCCCAAATTCAGTACATTCTTACATTTGAATGTCCTTAGATTTTAGTCACAATAACGATATATAAATATTAATGTTGACATTGCCGTAGCCAGCTATGAGGTCACCGAGGTCCGGAAAATAAAATTTGTTCTCTGATTGACTAATTTGCTGCTAAACTCCTCATATAAATATCTGTATGTCTAATTCATAATGCTTAGCATCCGTGGTATGAAAATGATTGCCGCGAGACACTTAAAAGGGTATGAGTCTTCAGAGAAATGTGAACGAGAGACTATGTTGCCAGATCCAGCTATAATAAGTTGACAAATTCTTCCACTAAATTTAACACTTTAGAAAAATAAAGTAGGAAATTGCGGTTAAGGGTCAGCGAAAATATTTGAAATTTCTGTTTATTTTATTTATAGGTTTGCATCGCCGGCATAAGTCTGGCAGTTATCAAAAAAGGCAGCGGCTATTTACACTAAGTGCAAATAGCAGCATTTTTATTTTTTGCAATATGCTATTCACACTAAGTGCAAATATCTATTGATTCTATTTATACTATGTTTAAATAACAGGATTTTCTGCTATTTATACTACTTACTGCAAATAGTGGCAATTATCTGCACCTCAGTATTAAAATAATATCTTATTCAGTCTAATTTAATGGATGACACCTTATTGGGACAATAAAGCCCTACCTACACTTACCCTTAACTTTTTGATTTACTTAATTCTCATTGAAATTAAATGCTTTTCTGATGTGATTTGAAATTTGAAAAGGGAGAAAAATATTCGCCAAAATGCGGATTCGAACCCTGGTCAATCACGTCAAAATATGTAACACACACTGTTGACCTTCTGCGCCACTGGCACCGGAGCTGACTGTTAGATAATGGCTGCATCTGAAAACTGAAAAATGCTGCCTTCAGAGGACGCATTTCAAGGTAAGAAAGCATCAATGCACGTCCGTATTCTAAGTTAGCTTTACTTCCTGTCTCCTGAGATGCCTACATCTGGCCAGTTTTTAAAGTATGGATGTATCCTTCACTGCCTTTGATATCCCACAATCATGTGCGTTCCATTCTGTGACAGTTAAGCCAAAAAATAAAGATGGCATCTGAAAGTTGCGGTGGGTGATCAGTTTGTGTGTAAATGTATGTTTTTGATAAACATTTTCCTCTTTTTATGTAATTTCTAGCAAGAAATTAATATTGCAGTAATGAAATATCCACTTAGTTATCACCAAAGCTCTCTATATTTTCCTGTAGATCATTAAATCATTACTGTTATGTGAGGTGCCCTCATGTAAAAATGCGGCCTTCAAAGTCATTGCCTGATATGACAGCGAGGCAGCAAGTCACCTGCCTACATTTTCAGATACAGCCATTGTCTTTTGTAATCTTGACTATCCGAAAATAACACGTTTGGTGGGCAATATGCATGTTTGCATGAATGACAAATAACTGATAAAGTTATCCACCCCATAAATAGTATTAACAAACTTCAATGCAATTAATAGGGTTTGATTTAAAAATGAGCATCCCTCCAAAAACAATTAACATTTATATTTATAATTAGTTGTATTTATAGGGGTTATTATAGAACAATTCTATAATAAGGGGGTTATTATAGAAACCTCCTGGACCTCACTAATTGTCAAAGCCTGGCTACGGCCATGAATAATGATTATATTTTTGGTGGTGGAATGACATGTCATATTCATACATCCTTCAATAGGTAATTTTAGTAGCATTAAACAAGATGGTTTATCCATTCGGGATTTAAATGTACAGAACCAAGCAACAAACATTCCTGATTAATGACATTAATGCATCTCACGGACTACACCACAAATTAATTCTTGTTTACATAGTTTCCACTTTTTTTGATGACGATGTTCGAGAGAGTCCAGTCCAGTGAGCGCATGATTTGAACACTACTGTAGAGTTCAACACTGTGTGTAATTAATTATAACCCTGCATAAAAATTGTATGCATTGTAAGACAATATTAAATGTGTACCATAATACACTTCCATTTATTTTCACTTTTCTCTTGAATCACTACAGTCTTAAGATTTAGTTTAACTGAGCAGGGAAAATTTTGTTTCCCTTTATATGCTCATAGTGCACACTCTCCCATGGCAAATAAAACCAAGCAGACTTAACGGGACTACCCAAGTATTTAGTTCTTGGTTTACCATGATTTATCATTTTTGAGCCATCGCTGACTGAACCAGCAACCTCTTATAAAGAAGAATTTTTTTCTTTCCTCTCCTCTATCCGAGGGCGCACTTTAATAAAGAGCGAACTACAGCCACATACACAGACTCGAGCGGAGCTGCTTATTTTATGAAAAACAATGATTAACTATTCAGTAAGAAAGCAAATTATTATGAACCAATGCACTGCATTTTCAAGCACTTTATCTAAAACCTATTAAACCTTGAAAACACTGCATTAAATGTCAAGCATTTTCAAGTATTTCAAGCACCCGTATGACCCTGTATGATGGTGAACACGATGAGTATAAACCCTTGACCATTGGGAAGTGGCACGCGCAGTCAGCAGAGGCTCGCAGTCGAGCCAGGCGAAAGCATAAATCCTGTTATGCAACGGCCGCTCTAACATGACATTGGTACTGGACACTAGATAAGACTCAACAAGCAAGCAGTCCCAATACCCTGATAGCTTTAAGCAAAGACCTTCTGAAGTGTATAGAGTGGAGCAGCATCCCCTCACAGAAGAATAGAAATAGCGAAGGGTGCTTTTTTAAAACAGCTAAAAAGATCAGCACGACCCTTTAAAGCATTCGGCATATGGTCAGTACTCGAATTTAGGCAAAAGAATTCCAGATAACATTTAGCATTGATACAAACAAAATCTACGCTCTGTGCATTTAAGGATCAAGCACTTTATCGATACACTAGTTAGCTTGAGCAACACCATATCACTGATTAAACAAAGTGTATTGGCAATAGTCAGATAAGTTTAATGAAAGCATCCCCAATAGATGAGCCTGAAACAGCAGCCGATTCATATTGACAGCCTTGACCAAAGATTAACAAGGCTTGTGGGTATATTTAACTGGTAGCATTACCAGTGTGGTAATACTATACCATGCCTAGCAAACATAACTGAACAATTAGCTTTAGACAATGAGCAATGTCTGAAGCATGTTCGCCAACATAGCACTAGGCAATAAAAATGAAAAAAACTTTGCTTAGCTTCGTGAAGATGTCTCAAGATTAATTAAAGGTGAAACTTTTAATGTTTGAATATTTCAGTTAGCTACTAAACACGAAGCGCACACGGCTGAACGGATAATCACTTTACTAGTTTTTTTTTTTTTTTTTTTTTGCCTCAACATTTTTTATACTTTTGACCCACACAATATATTTTTGGCTATTGCTACGAATATACCTGTGCTACTTATGACTATGATGTTAAAATCAATGCTTTAAAGGGTCGTGCTGATCTTTTTAGCTGTTTTAAAAGAGCACCCTTCGCTACTTCTATTCTTCTGTGAGGGGATGCTGCTCCACTCTATACACTTCAGAAGGTCTTTGCTTAAAGCTATCAGGGTATTGGGTTTTTGTGCTTTTGTGCTCCAGGGTCACATATATGATGTTAAAATCAAATCCATTGTTCTGAGTTCAGGAGAAACAGAAGAGGTCATTCTTGTTTCCTGAGTAGTGTTTGAATCCTCGAGAGTCACGTTGTTCTTGGGTGGTCTGAGACTGAGCATGTAAAATCACGCTGGGTCTTGTTTACTCCAGTACTGTGTGTGTGTTTAAACTGTGTATATTTAATGGTTTGAGGTATTAAAACATTCTGATACTAAAGTGTTGCTGGCTTCATGAAGTGAGTCTATAAATCATTTATCCCTGCAGTGTGCTCTGAAACATAAGGACGAGGAGAACGCCAAGAAAACCTGTGATGAATGTTCAGTGAGTGATGTTTTTATAGTCCTGTTAGTAAAACTCTGTCTATCTTTTCATGATTTTAATAAATAACACACAAGATGGAAAGAGCTCTGTGTCAGTTAGTTTAATCTGTTGTATGTAGACCATTCCCTGCAGACTGAGTGTTTTAAACAGAAACGCAGAGCTTTATTGGTGTTGTTTATGAAGAAAGGAGTTGCTGGTGATGTTCACCCTTGAGTTCATGGATCTGAACAAACACCAGAGCTGAAGTAGTAAATCACACAGTCATGACTATGATTTAAACAGTGAAGAAATCCAACAGACTGTGTTTGTTCACAAGGTTTGTGCTCATAATGAATGGGTTTCATGATTGACAGGATCATTTCTTCTGTCCTCATAGAGAAAGTTTCAGAGTCAGACTTCTTCTGAAGTTCACATCTGGCACAGACAGACTTTTCTCCATCATGTCACACAGAACATGCACAGATGAGCGGTATGTATCAAAGAAGATGGCTGAACACAAAGGTCTCCGAGGTCTTGCCATCTTCTGAATCTGTTCATAGATTTTGAAGAAATAATTCAGCCCAAAAGGAACTTTTTGTCATGATTTACTCACCCCTTTGTCTTATAATATTTGATTATATCTAATATCTATATCGAACTATTGCTTTTTTATTATCTATTTATTATAAGTTTAATTTTATGTGCATTATCTTAGTCTGAATACTGAAACATAACAGAGAATTTCATTTCTACAATCCTGAGTGTGTTGGTTAAAATTAAAATTTCTTCCTCTTTATTTATTTATTTATTTCAATCAACTTTTATTCAAGACACATAGGTCCATAGAGATACAGTATATACATACATATAAAACAATACAAAAACATATAAGGATGATGCAGACAAGGCATCATTAAATCATATACATCCTCCTTGGTTCTGGCAATCAGTACCACACTCTTCATTGTGTTAAAGTTTATATCAAACATTTGCCCATATTGAGAGCATATTCTAAGAAGTTGCTGCAGGCCAGCACTGGAGGGAGACAGTACCACCAAATCATCAGCATAAAGCATATGATTAATGAGACTATCCCCCAACAGGCAGCCAGTTCTACATCCCTTTTGCTCTCTAGATAAATTATCCATGTACAGATTGAATAGCAGCGGAGACAGAGTTCCGCCCTGCCGCACTCCACTGGAGACATAGAAGGGTGTTGACAAACTCACCCCCCACCTGACTTGCATAGTTTGTAGAGAGTTACAGAACTGCAGTATCCTGATTAGGTAAGAGGGGACACCACGGTCATGTAGTTTACCAAACAGTTTCCCATGATTGATACGATCAAAAACCTTTGATGCATACAGGAAACACATAAAAACTGTGCTATTGCGTGATCTATACCTATGGACAATTTCTTTAAGTGCATAAATACACAGTTCAGTTCCATGCTTGTTCTTAAAGCCAAACTGATTTTCTGTTGATTCTATGTATTCTGCAAGCCTATCCATAAGGATCCCCTCTAGTACATTGGATAGTACACTTGCAATTGAAATAGGTCTATAGTTATCTATACTCGTTAATTTACCAGTCCTATTTTTAACTACAGGCACTAGCAAGACAGATAACATATATTTATTATTATTATTATATTTTTTTGTTACATTTTTCTTCTTTCCTTGAATTATATATATAAACATTTTAAATATATATTTTATATGTACATGTATAATAATATATAGGCTATATAGTAACATATTTTATTTATGCATGAGATGCATAAAACAGTATGTATTTTTATTGAATCTTTCTGTCTTTTCGAGTGTTTTGTTCCCAAACGAATAATTTAGAAAATAAATGCACAGAAATGTTTCTTTAGCAGCAAATCATCATATCAGAATTATTTCTTTAGATCATGTGACACTGAAGACTGAGGAATGATGCTGAAAATTCATAATTATAATGATTATATATGATTATAAAAAAAGAACAAAATTGAATGGACATGTGCTCTCTAAGTTCAGTTTTTTTTCTCGACAAACTATAAAATAAATCACAGTTTGTGAGGAAAAACAGCTCTGATCTCAGCAGAATACTGACCAGATCAAATCGTGGTGGTTTTGCAGTCAGATTACTGACTGTACTGTCTGTTATATTTCAAGCTTCAGTCGTGTTTGTGCTTCATCTGTGGGGCTGGTCAGTTTGATCTTGTATTAACAAGAGTTTGATACTGAATCATTTCAGCATGAAGTGCTTTTCTTTGACCAGCAGAGGACGCTGAATCTCTACTGACTCCTGCAACAAGATCAATCCTATTAAACATGCCCAGAGTTTATAAGAAATAAAATGTTGTAAACCTCTCTCCACAAAAATGTTGGATATTTCCATATATATTTTTGTCAGCGGAACACGTTGGATATAAAATGTAAGTTGCCCTGAGATCAGCATAATGACAGAGAAACGGGCTCCTGTAATGCATTGCTAATGTTAGCATACGTCCATATGAGCTAACGTTATTTTACTTTGCACAAACATGCATAACTTTGTTCGACTGTAATGAATATATGAAATGTCCAATGACAGCAAGTACAAGTTAGCCAAGCATTGATGAATCTTACCTGTCCAGGAGAAAATTAGCAACGTTGGCGTCTGTGTTTAAATTCTTCTCCGTTTTCTGCTGTCTCCATCTTTCAAAAGTATCTCCAATACAAATTCTGGTTTTATTTCGTTCTTTGTCACAACGAATTTCTGAATTATAACAAGGTCTTTTTGATTTACTAACATTAGACATTTTTATCCGACTGGAGTTAGGGTAGGTTACAGCAAAGCTGGCAACACGGATCCCGAAACACTACTGATTCGTGATTGGTAGATAGGTGGAGGGAGGCGCGTCAGGCCAAAACACAAAATGACAACAACAACATCAGTTGAGGGCTGCAAGTCCACTTTTTACGGACTACTGTTGTCAGTGATATAAGTATTTGAAATGAACTTGATTTCTTAATGTCTAGTGACACATCAGGGCCATTTTATGATTAATTGAAATGGATTTCTTACATACAGCTCCTTTAATAATTACATAAGCTATATAGAGAATATCCTGTTGATTTATCAGTAATATCAACAACTTCTAGAAGAAACAACCCTCTTATTTTATATTCATGATTATGAAGTGCTATTGAAGATATCAGATATCAGCCTTTTCTCCTCTGAAAACAGCTTTACGCAGGTGAGCTGTGATTGATGTGTTGAATATTGCTCCTGACCGTACATTTTCAGCATGTTTTTCACGTAGAGGAGAGATTTATTAACCTTCCTCCAGTCCGAGCTATTGTTCCATTTAATCAATCACACTTCTCTGGATGTGAGTGATGTGGGTTTAAGCATCTGTTTCTCTAACATAAAGAGCTCTAATCAATCTGAGACCAAAATAAAGCAGCATGTTTGGAGTGTTAATCAAACGTGTGGAGCTCGGATTGATTTGATATAAACCAACAATTTGAACTTTAGTATCCTGACCTGAGAGTTTCACTCAGAGAGTGTCGATAGATGAAACACTTGTTCCTGTTCGGCTCTGCAGATTCACAAATTTAGTGTTTGCTTGGTGAGTTACTGTTGATGAGGACGTTTTTACTGCTGGGGGTTTGAAGAAAGAGTTCTCCCAAAAATTAATAATTACAGAGATGTACACCCCCTCAGATTTGGAGAAATGTAGCGCTGAATCAGTGTTTTAGCAATGGATGCTTTAAGAAATTGATTATTAATAATAGTTTAAATTATTATTAATTATTATGGCATTAAAATACAGATATTTCTAAATTGAAAACAAAAGAAGGAATATTTCTAATGCAGTAGTTTTTATGAAAAAGAATATTATTATGACATAAAATATTAATATTTCTAAATTAAAACTAAATAAGAAATATTACTATTGTAATATTTTGCTAGTTAAATTAGACAGTATTTATGGAAAAATATTTTGGATTAAGAAATTAAATTGGTCTTATTAACATAATTTTCAAACATTAAACCATTAAACTTTTATTTTATTTTATTCAGAAGGTTGCTTTCATCTAAAATATGAGTCCATAATAATGCTTTCTTCATATTAATTTATAATCACAAGAAAATGTGGCCAAATTCAGCAGCCCTAATTTATTTTCATATTGCAAATAAATTACAGTCACAGTTTTTATTTGGCACAGACACACACTCACACACACACACACACACACAAAAATCTTTCTTGTTAAGAAATGAAAAGGAAAAATCTGAAACAGTCCATCATGTAAAAACAGGTAATAGCTGTGGTCCAAAAAAAACAGACTGTAAGTCTAATGTTACTCTGTTTGACAGGAAAGAGTTGAGGGAATGTGTAAAAGTACAAAACTGCATAACATGCAGAAATCTCTGGCTCATTCGGTAAACACATTTCTCAGCTGTGAGCTGGTAATATTTTTAGCAACTTTTCTCAACAAATGTCTGAAAGCAGATCTGTTAATTGACTGCTATCACAACCTCTCCGGGCCACTCACGTTAACTCTGAAATCTAATTAAATGTGAGGAAACTAGCAGCCTGACATCTCCAGAATGGATCAGAGTATGTTCTCATTTGCATGATTATAATAATAGTAATCTCTGACACTAATGCATGCATGGAATATTTTAAGCCAGTCATTAGAACTTATTTGAAGAATGGAGCAAATTAATTTTAAAGGAGGTGAAGGCATGTAGAGTAAGAAAAAAATAGCTGTGAGTGTTTTTCTGACCAAGATTTAATAAATGGAAACAAGATGCAAAAATTTAGTGCATAAACTATATAATGAGTAAAACTGTTTAAAGGCTTGTTGATTTCACAAATATGAATGCATGTTTCCACCACAGGATATATAAATATATGTATATAAAAAAGGTAATTGTTACTTTTTTTTATCTGATTTTTATTTAATTTTATCTAATTTTGAATTTTTATCCAAAGCAACATACAACTGGGGCATACAGTACATTAAAGCAATTCTTCTTAAAGAGGCAAACAGACACAGGAAGTGCTTCCAATACAAAGTTTTAAACATTGTTCAAATAAGTAAAAGCTAGAAAGAAAATGAATAAATAAAGAGAAAGACAATTTATTTATTTACTTATTTTTTACGATGAATTCGAGTTTATTATTCTGGATAGGGGTGGGAAGATCATTCCACCAGCTAGGAACAGCGAAGGAGAATGTTCTGGAAGGCGTCGCTCACTAGTGGATCTCAGACTTCTGGAGGGAGTGTAGATTGGTAATAATTAGTGGAAGTAAAGGGGTGCTGAGCCTGTGGCTGGAAAACCAGTTCAGAACACCTTTAAGCTGTGTTAGGAAATTATGATTATGATAATAATTCATCATCTTAACTGAACTAGCTCTCCATTTAAACCCGACAACCTGTATTTAGTTGGGGTGACTTCATCTACAGCGATATCGTTGACTTGATTGCAAATAAATGCACAGACACTATTTAAACTGAACAGAGATGACATCACTGAATTCTATGATGTACTGCCTTTAACTATCATTTTGCATTATTGACACACTGTTTTCCTAATGAATGTTGTTCAGTTGCTATATAAATAAAGGTGACATGACTTGATTATTTTATCAGAACCATGAATAAAGCAGCTGTTTTCCAAGATAAACTCCCCATCCAGACCCTATTTACAGATTGAACTTCAGTAAATATGATGAAATGGTCGAGTCAGTCAGGCCTAAACTGAAGATATATGTTTTGGAATTACATATAAAATGTCATGCATTTTCAGTTTATTAGTTTCAACATAAACTAATGAACTTAATGTGATGCATATTTTTCAGTCATACACAAAAGAGGTCTAAAACATTTTGAATCGTTTCCATAATAAACAAATTGATGAAAAAAATCAGCTGTTTAAGCAGCTGTAAAAAGAGGAGAGTAATAAGAACAACAATAAGTCAGTGATGTGGTTTTTCTCACTCTCTGCTGGGATTGTACATTAGATTAGTTGTAGAAAGTGTAAATCTGGTTGACTGCAGTATATCTGGTCGTGTTGTAAATCTGGTTTTGTGCAGGACGGTGTTCTCTTCTCTTCAGTCTTAATTTGTGTGGATGTCCTGTCTGTGAATAATAGGTTTCTGCTGGATTGCCGTTGGCAACAGCATGTGGACGGCTGCTGTATTACCCTCAGATTCTGCTGCTCTCCACGTCCTCATCAAACACGTCCCGTCCTGTCCTTCTGATGAGGAAGAGCGCAGACAGTCATCAGCTCTGTGCAGGTTAATCAGAGGAAAAACAGCTGTTTGTGTGATTTACCATTGCTGCTTGTGGTTTTATTTATTTATTTATTTATTTTTGGTGTCCGAGTTGAAGGTGACATTGAGGTGACTATGAATGATTCATATGGCAGAGGATGCTTTATGAATGTCAAACATGTTTTCCTTAGACACACAGTGTGTCCAGCAGAGGCAGCAGAGTATGAACACACACACACCCTCTCACACACACATGCACAAAACCACACAAACACTCACTCTCTCTCTCTCTCACACACACACACACACACACTAACATAAAGAGCATCACAGAACAGGAATATGTATGTTTGCAGTAGTGACACACATATATATTGGCCTTGTTGATTGGTTAATTGCAGATAGTTTGAGATGATCAGTATCTGCAAATTTCTTTTTTTTTTGGGGGGGGTGGGGGGTAATGTATTTTGTACATTTTATTACTTTCATTTTGTACTGTTTATATGAGGTTATTTTCTTCTTTTATATGTAATATTTAATTTGAATTAAATTTATTTATTTTCCATTTTCCATTTATATTTTAGTAAAACAAGGACATTAATATTAATATGGTTGCAAAATGATGCACATACAGTATGCCTTCCATCCCACAAGCAACATTCTTTCATTGACCAGTGTTTTGCATGTATTTGAAGTAATTCAGGAGTTGTATTGTGACATTAATAACCTCCAGACGAGCACATATTAGCAGGTCAGAACATGCACTGCTTCTATTTGTGTGCTGGCGGTGATGCTGTGATTCAGAGCTGATTCATGCTGCTGCTGGCATCTTCACCTGCTCCATTATAACATCATATTCCTGCCCTTCTTATTTCTGCCCATGAGGCGGCCAGTTGTGCCTCTTCTGCACTCAGAAAAGGTCCCTCTTCCTCTTGAGCTGTTCTTGGATATAGTTTAGCACTGTGAGACATCGATGCCAGTCCTTCCTCTGCCGTGTGTTTGTGGTCATTATGCACATTGTAAGCTTTGGTCAAAGACGAGCACCTGCTGATAACATGCAATGTAGAAAATTTGGGGTTATTTGTTCATTTATTTATTTTAAGGTGAGACACTACAGGCAAAACATTTGTTTTCATGCATCGGTCATTTTTATGATTTTTTGCTATTCATATATTTGTCATTATATATTTAAACACACACACACATGTATATGTACACCTTACTAGTACTGGGTTGGACCCCCTTGGAAACATTCCTCAGGGATTTTGGTCCATATTGGCATGATGGCATCACATAGTTGCTGCAGATTTGTCGGCTGCACATTCATGATGGGAATCTCTCATTCCAGCACATCCCAAATCTGATCTATTAGATTGAGATCTGGTGACTGTGGAGGTCATCTGTGTAAAGTGAACTCATTGTCATGTTCAAGAAACCAATCTGAGATGATTTGAGCTTGGTGACATGGTGCATTATCCTGCTGGAAGTATTCATCAGAAGATGAGTTCACTGTAGTCATAAAGGGATGTGGTCAGAAACAATACTCAGGTAGACTGTGGTGTTTAAACCATACTCAATTGGTACTAAGGGGCCCAACGTGTGCCAAGAAAATATCCCCCACACCATTATACCACCACCAGGCTGAACCACTGAGACAAGGCAGGATAGATTGATGCGTTCAGGTCCTTAGGTGAAATTCTGACTCTAACAT
Organism: Carassius auratus; assembly: GCF_003368295.1. Taxonomy (NCBI): domain Eukaryota; kingdom Metazoa; phylum Chordata; class Actinopteri; order Cypriniformes; family Cyprinidae; genus Carassius; species Carassius auratus. The sequence goes on along the minus strand of NC_039251.1, from coordinate 4,198,329 downwards.
CTGAATGTCGCAGCAGACATCAAAACTCATCAGAATAGGCAATGTTTTTCCAATCTTCTATTGTCCAATTTTGGTGACCCTGTGTGAATTGTATCCTCTGTTTCTTGTTCTTATCTGACAGGAGCTTCACCCGGTGTGGTCTTCTGCTGCTGTAGCTCATCTGTTTCAGGGTTTGATGTGTTGTGTGTTCAGAGATGCTCTTCTGCATACCTTAACGACTGGTTATTTGAGTTACTGTTGACTTTCTATCATCTCTGACCAGTCTGCCCATTCTCCTCTGACCTCTGACATCAACAAGACATTTTCATCCACACAACTGACGCTCACTGGATATTTTCTCTTCTTCAGACCATTCTCTGTAAACACTAGAGATGGTTGTGTGTGAAAATCCCAGTAGATCAGCAGTTTTTTAATACTCAGACCATCCCGTCTGGAACCAACAACCCTTCCACGCTCAAAGTCACTTAAATCCCCTTCTTCCTCATTCTGATGCTCGGTTTGAACTTCAGCAAGTCTTCTTCTCCACATCTAGATCTCTAAATGCATTGAGTTGCTGCCATGTGATTGGCTGATTAGTAATTTGTGTTACCAAGCAATTGAACAGGTGTATCTAAAAAAGTGACCTTTGAGTGTGTGTGTGTGTGTGTGTTTGTGCCTGTGTGCCTGTGTGTGTGTGTGCGTGTGTGCGTGTGTGCGTGTGTGCGTGCGTGCGTGCGTGCGTGCGTGTATGAACATCATTCCAATCAAACAATCAGAATTGAGAGATAACTTTTCAGAAAATGTCAGTTTTAGGCTTATAATCAGGATTACATCTGCTTCTAAACCCTTGTTAATCAGCTATCATTATATAAATTTTTGTTTATATAGGGTTTGTTCATATATCATTCACACTGACTTAAACAACTTTATATTTCTTAAATATGCAGACTTTTAAGGTTGTTGACAGTATTTTCTGGTTTTAGATTGATATGTTGCATCCAAAAAAGAAACAGATGTAAGTGTTTATTTTATGACACTTTATCTCTTTGAATTGGTAGATTTCAATTACTTTACACCAATCTTTAACAGTTTTATTTCTATCTATATTCTGAAAGTTTTTATAGAGGGGACATTTATATATCATTGACCTGATTTTATTATTGCACTTGTGTCTGTAGATCTCATTTACAGTACATATCTTTAAATGCTATTCTCTTAAAATGAGTTTGATTCTTCACTTTAGCATCTCTTTCACCAAAACTTAGTTTTGTATTCTGAAGGTTTTATTCTTAAGGTTTTTATTAAGGGTTTGTTGATATATGATTTCCTTGATTTTATACTACATACAACACCAAACATTTTTCCGTTTTATTTCTATTGATATTCTAAAGGATTTTACTGAAGGGTTTGTTCATATATCATTCATATTAATTTATATAGGAATTTGTTCATAAAAACAAAATGTACTTTCATTCATTCATTAATCCAGACTGCTGACAGTATTTTCTTATTTATGGAGAGATAAATATTTCAACAAATAAAAGTTTGAACCTGGCTTCATCGAATGTCCTATTCATATTTAATTCAGATAATGCTTCATTTGCATATTTAAGCAAAAAAATATGAGGAAAACCATTATTTTTAAATACTTGTAATGCAAAAAACAAAAATGTTTGCAGCTCTTACTGTAGATGATTTATTAGTAATATTCTTCTCCCCTATTTACCTGATTTCTTGTCTTCATATTGCACTCCGCTTTTATTAAAAAAAAAAAAATGCAACCCCAGTCCTTCACAGTGGGAGACTGTGAATAAACTGCTATTTCAACTACAGCAGGATTCAGCTAAATGAGAATGAACGGTCCCTGAGTCATTTCTATTCATTCCTGAGGTGTTTTTTATTAAGGTCTTTTAATGAGCAATCAGGTGGATTCAAACACATGAATGTGAATCTGTAATCTTCAGGCATTTATTGCACGAGAACTGGGCTCATCAAAGAGAAAATAAAGCCGTTCTCTTCAATTTGAACGAATTATGAACAAGAAAATTCAGTTTCAAGCAGAATGTCTTCTCACTTCTGGCTGGAAATGCTTTAAAGCTGGAAACAGAGCGCTGATAGGATCAAGAACATTTAAAATGAGATTTGCTTTCTGGTGAAGTAATTAAAATGTGTGTGTGTGTGTGTGTGTGTGTGTTACAATATTCCTACAAAACAATGACATTGGTTGCATGTGAAACACTAAACTGTCATGAAAACAATCTTTTTAGCAGAGTATTTATTGTATTCTGATAAAATAAATTGCATTATTAGTAGCTGCATTATTTACAGCTACTTTTTGTCTCTGATGTTGTGAAAATGCCCCGGAAAATAATTTCCAGGGGAATTATTGTTTCTTAATGAGACAGTTCGTTCACAGTTGTCTGAGTCTGTGTATGATAATAACATGAATATGGTTCATAATAACTCACAGGCTTGTTGTGTCTTCACCGGCTGTATTCGCTCTAAAACAGCAAAACAAACTAGACTCCAACAGTACATACAGCCTTTAAAACCAAAGTCAAACACGCTTGGAAATGTAAAACAAGTGTTAGCCACCTGTGCTTTCTAACAATTCTGTGAAGTTTTTAGTGCTTGAAGTGTTTGAGTTTATTTGACGTGTGGGTGAGTCCTTGATGAAGAACAGTGTGTGAGTGTGTGCTGCTGTGATTGAAGTGCAGTAAATATGATGTTTAATCTTTGATTGGCATGCTGTAATGTGATGCAGTGAAGCCTGAAGCATCAGATGTTAAAGCAGGAGCGCTGTATTCTGTGTGTGCTCCAGCAGAAGGTGATGCTGTACGTGAGCAAAGGCACCTTGGACTCGCCGTGCGCTCAGACTACAAACAAGAGAGACTGATGATTAAGAGCGGAAAAAGTAAGTTTGGTGCACTTTATCAATAAAACTGTGTGCAGACAGCGTTGTCTTTAAAGACTGAACTCTCTTTGTTTGTCAAAAATATACAAGCAACGTCTTTGAATTCAGTAGATAACTCTTAGCTATCAGTGATGCAAAGACATGCAGAATAATCTAGATGTCAAGATAAAAACAATCAAATCTGTGAGGAGAAAGCAGCATGTAGTGAGTTTAATTTTTACAGAAAGCATTTTGAATATATTTATTTGATAGTGCTTTATACAATGCATATAGTTTTAAAGCAGCTTCACAGTGATAAACAATTAAAATGACAGTGTTAATGTCTAAAATTCATTGGATTCGTGAAGTGAATTCAAATTTGTGTTCATACAGAAGTTGCAACACTGTCCCAAAGGGCACATGTTTTAACCTGTTCAATATATTATCATGATTTTATGTATATTTGCTGTTAATAGTTTTTTTTTGCCATTTGATTCTTCTTAACCATTGTAATGTGTGTATGTCTGTAAGTTGCTCTGGGTCTGTCTGTCATGTGACTGATCACATGACAGGAATCAGGAAATAGACAGTATAAAGGAGGCAGCATGCCAAACAAGTGATCATTGCTCAGACCAGTTGGTGAACACCTGTTTACTGGAAGAGCAGAGTTATGTTTCCAGCACTTTTGTACACGGTCGGTCACTTCTCACATTCACACTGGGACTTACAGCACGCTGGATTTCTTCAGGAGTGTTTTAATGGTATGGAACTGAAAGACTCTCAACAGAAAGCTTTTAAAAGCCTTGGATTACGTTCCTTGTGAATTCTATAAATACATGATTTATTAATTCCACATTTGTCATTCTCATTTTTTAAAAACATGTATTTTTTCCGCACGGTTTAATCTGACCCCATTTTAAACCAATCGTTACAATGTTATCGTTTGTATACTACTGTTTTTTATTTATTTATTAAGAATTAATTTTTAGATTTTGTTTTAATTTAAATTGTAATTACAAATAGCAGTTTACTTTTTTATTTCTAAAGTTGTATTCCTGCTTATTTCTGTTTTAATTTTAATTATATTTAAGTTATATATTTTGTTTTTGTTTTTTGGAGGGGGCGGGTTGTCTATTAATTTATTTATTATAAATATGAACTGGTTTTTTATTATTATTATTATTATTATTATTATTATTGATTTCAATAATTTTAGTAAAAAAAAAATATTATAATAATCTCTCACTGCGCACACACACATTATATACTATATATTTTAATTGACTTATTTTTATGAACCAAAATATTTTTATGCTTTTATCTTTGTAAATTTATCTTGTAAACATTGTACATTTTGTAATGTATTCATTCTTGTTGCAATTTCTCTTTGTAAAGTAATTTTGTATTTTTAGTAATTTACCTTTTTTTTTTATTATAGCTTTATCTGATTTAATTTCTTGTAAATTTTGTATTATCTTATTATAATTGTGACTTATCTTTTTAAAATTTCTGTTAAATGTATTTAAATGTATTTGTTCTAGCTGTAATTTTACCAAGAATGTTAATTAGTTCTTCCAGAGATCCAGTCTCTTCCATGCTGTAAAATCTCTGTTTTATCCACACTGTTCCCCAACATTCACACATGTATTTTCATATGCCCACACACTGTACATGTATTAATATAATAATGGATGTAAGATCAAGTGATTTCTCTCCAGACTCCTAGCAAACCATATTCCTGTGCTGATTTGTTGGCTTTAATCATTGGACATTATGATAAATGCAATAATGTGTTTGCCTGTCCAGACTGCTAAACAGATGATATCAGCTGCAGCTGGTTCAATAACTAATTTAACCTCCTACCTGATGCCAGAGATGATGAATCCATCAGTTTCTGTCTCCATGTGCTGCTCGGGGGTCATTCGAAGTGTGCCTCATCACAGAAAGAGTAAGTTTACCCTTCACTATCTCCCACTGTGCTACAGTAAAGTACAGTCAGGAAGTATTTAACAGAGAATTCATCCATTAACCCTATAAAGCCTGATATATGGAATAATAGTTCGAAAGATCTCTAGTGTTTAAACGGAACAGTTTATTTATTGGATCAAAATAACTCAAATCTATCACTCAGATAACTGAAGACATGCAGTGGACTGTCATTGGAGAACCTTTAATATTCATGGAACCACAAAGGTTCTTTATAGTGAAAAAAAAAGTTCCATTAGAAGCTGTTTCACTGAAGAGTTCTTTAAGGAACCAACATTAGTAGGGTTAAATTCACAGTACATACATTCTTTAACCAATATTGACACCCCCCCCCCCCCAAGAAAAAAAAAAAACAAACAAACATATTTTTGCATCATGTAAGGCTTGTGAGTAATTTTAAAATGTCAAAGAGTTTCTAATTGTGTCATTTTAAAAAAGCTGCAAATGCACTGTAACATTTAAAATATATTTTCCCCACATTCACTGATTAATAACAAACTGCTGATCATAAACGACGTTTTTTTTTTTTTTTTTTTTTTGGGAAAGTAAGAACTCATGATTAATTTATAAAATAAAAGTTATTGGGGTCTAAGGATGAAAAGTTTAGAGCCCAACTGATGATTAAGTCTAGAGTGTGTCCACCTTTGTGTGTGGGTCCATGTACATGCTGAATCGACAAGTAAAAAAAGCCTCAAGTCCAAATATTCATTTATCACCAATTAACTGTTTGACAAACACTTCCTGCTTCGATGTCCAGATCTGAATTAAAAAAAATCTCAAACATGCTCCGAAGTGCCGATCTGAATCAACCGAGTCGCAAACATGCTCCGAAGTTCCGATCTGAATCATCCAAGTCGCGAACATGCTCCGAAGTGCCGATCTGAATCAACCGAGTCGCGAACGAGTCGCGAACATGCTCCGAAGTGCCGATCCGAATCAACCGAGTCGCGAACATGCTCCGAAGTGCCGATCCGAATCAACCGAGTCGCGAACATGCTCCGAAGTTCCGATCTGAATCAACCGAGTCGCGAACAGGCTCCGAAGTGCCGATCTGAATCAACCGAGTCGCGAACAGGCTCCGAAGTGCCGATCTGAATCAACCGAGTCGCGAACGAGTCGCGAACATGCTCCGAAGTGCCGATCCGAATCAACCGAGTCGCGAAGAGGCTCCGAAGTGCCGAACTGAATCAACCGAGTCGCGAACATGCTCCGAAGTGCCGATCTGAATCAACCGAGTCGCGAACAGGCTCCGAAGTGCCGATCTGAATCAACCCAGTCGCGAACAAAAAAAAAAAAAAAAAAAAAAAAAAATATATATTTATATATATATATATATATATATATATATATATATATATATATATATTCTAAGTAAACAACAATAGCCCAAGTTTAGTAAACATTTTTTATTGAGACTATAAAAAATAATTCTGCATCTATTTTTAGGTGTGCCAGCTGCCACTGTGGGTGGCGCAGGCACACCCTGGCACACCCGTGGCTACGCCACTTGTAATTCCAACTCCATGAATTCAAATTCAAACTGGGACCTGAATTCGAATGCAGTGATGCATTAACCCTTCTCAGTCCGCTTCTGGATGCTGCACACAGTCTAAACGGTTTTAGGTGCGTGCTGAGACACGAGCATCACTTCCTCCGCGTCCCGTCGTTTCTCAAGCGCTGTGTTGGCTGAGCTTCAATGCAGTCAGTCCATGATTCCCATTCGAGAGAGAGAGAGAGCATGAAGACCCTGGCATTGATCAGAGGACCCAGATTCTCGTGTGCGGGATTAAATGCGTGATTTCCACCCCTTGCGAGGACGTTTTTTCCATCCTTTTGAGAAGCGCTGAATATTCGCTGTGTTTTCTGGAGGTTTTGCTTGTTGGCGTCAGTTTCCGCATATTTAATTCCTTCGGACGGTTTTTATCCCTGTTCTCACGGATTTAAGGGTTTTCCACCTTTTTCATGCCGATCTGAAGGTAAGCAGTTGTGTGTAATAATGCGTTCTCTTATTTCCCCGCAGGTTGCGTGTGTCTGTATAAAGATGTTTTCCTCCTCTCAGATTTTTCTCGACTTTCTATACATCATCTAGACGCGTAACCATCTTTTGAGTCACGTAAACGACACAGTGTAGCGATGCAGATTGAACATGCATGTTTGAGTCATGTGTTGGGTTTAGCTGATGAAGAAGTGCAGGACAGTGAAGGCTTGTCCAGGCGTTAGTCGCAGGACAGATCGCAGTAACCGGGTGAAACAGGTAAGAGCTGACTGTCAGGGAATTAATAACCTACTTTACACATTCACATCGATTGCACGGCGTTCATGCTTCATTCTTTCGGAAAAACAATGAATACTATGCTTTTCGCCTCGTTTCGTTCATTAAGATTTAGATGGTGCTGCAGAAGCCCAGTAAAAGCAGGTGCCATTGGGGGCTTATTAGGAACGGCCTGTGCTCCAATGCAAAGACCCACTTCTATCAACCCTCTGATGCATGCATGATCAAAACAGATCCCATCTTAATGATGCATTGCTATTCAAAATAAGAACGTCACAATAATGTTTTTGAGAGAGTTGCACATCCATCCTGCAGTAGAAAATCTTATTCTAGAGGTTCTTGGTGCATCACCACTTTTTTCCAGATATGTGTTGGCCATATGATTATGGGTTTTAGATGATTATAGTGTGTTTTTGTTTGCAGATCTGACCATTGTATTGGACATTTTCATCAAAGGGTTAAAATATATGGTTGATCATATTCAGTATGTTGGGTGGTTTGCATTGCAAATTAATTTTAGCATCTCGGTGTTCTGTTTTATCAAAATTACAATATAATAATTGCTATTGTATATAAAGAGTTGCATGTCTAGCTGCATTCCAAAATCATACAGAAGTTCTTGCATCACTTTTTTAAAGAAATATTATTAAAATGCTCCAAAAGATCTAACCATTGTAATGGACATTTGCATCAAAGGGTTAAAATGTACAGTTGATCATATAATGTTTTTTCCGTTTCAAAATGATTTTTTTGAGAGAATTGCATCCTGAATTGAAAATAATGATAAATATTACAGATTCCACTGTTCATCCGGGTTTATTTACAGTGTGTATATATATATATATATAATAGATGATGGTGGTTTAGATGATGATAGTGGCTTTTTGAAGATCTGACCGTTTGCATCAAAGGGTTAAACAGCTGATCAGATACAGCTTTTGGTGTGCTTGCATTGCCATTAATGTTAGTATTATTCATGATTACTGGTGCTCATCAGTGATCAGATAAAGCATCTTTTTAGATTCTCAACATGAAATCTCTGAACCAGCAGCTGGTACTACAGTATGTACATCTATATGATGCATGAATGGAGATGAAGTGTGAAAGAAGACTAAATCACCTTTTAAAATAGGTGAGATGCATTAGTTTGATTGTAAATCAACAGCGTTTGTCAGTAGATGAGGTCTGATGATTTGCATTGCAGCGTGTGTGTGTGTGTGTGTGTGTGTGAATCACAGGTGCATCATTATTAACTGTGTCTAGAGGAGCAGACGCGTCCAGCATGGAGAGAAAGCTTCAGCAGACAGGAGCAGGGACCCCTGCAGGGATAAGCAGCCCCTTCAGATAGTTTCTAAAAGTGTCACAAAAGAACAGCCACAAGCATTACCTCAGCTTTGAAAGGATTGTTCAGACAAAAAAAGAAAGATTTTGTCATTTTCTCACACATCATCATCTCCATCGTCTCCATACAGTATCTTAGAAAAAAATTGTCATATTTTTTTGTCAGTTTTTGTCAGTCTTGCCATTTCTTTGTAATTATTTGTGAATTTTACTAGATATTTCGAAGTGAAAATTGCTTCAAAGCAGGGTTAATACTTGTAACAAACTGGGACAAAAATGAAATACATTTATAAACTAAACTCCAAGCAAAATGTATATATATATATATATATATATATATATATATATATATATATATATATATATATATATATATATATATATATATATATATATATATATATATATACATAATTTAATTCAGCTATATATTAGTGAAAAATATGTATTATTTAACTGTCTCATCTACTGAAAATGACAAAAAAGCATCAAAATTATTAAACCTAAGATTAAAAAAAAACTGATTTGAAATGAAAATTAAAATATTGTATATAAAATTAAAATAACAGTTTCTAAGTAAATCCTATGCCATTGTTTCAGTGTATGACTAAAATTAAGAATAGCAGCTTAATGAGAAAGAGATTTGAGAGCATTGTTGTATGGATAAAATAATTTATCTTTGTGTTCCACAGAAAGAAAGAAGAAAAAAAATGTTTTTGGGGATGAACAGTTCCATTCTACGGAGCCCTGCACATGACATGCAAGCAAAAATAAATAAATTGTGTGCACAATTTACTAATTAATTCCCTCGATTTACTAAACCGTGCACACGATTACTATTGCTTTCCCTCGATTTACTATTTTGTTCACTCGATTTATAAATTGTGCACACAATTTTTTTTTTCTTGCATGTTATGTGCGAGGCTCCGTACTATTCCTTTAAACACACATTATATCCTAAGCTTCATAAAACAGGTTTTATAACAGGAGTAAATGTTTTTTATATATTTTTTAAACACCTACTCTATTTCCTGTGTATTTTAGTTTATGGTGTTTGAACATATTAATCTCTGTTGCATGCATCTCTCATATGCACACAAACACACACTTATTGGAGACATGTAATTACATTAAATTCAGTCCAGACATTTCTGCAGGCATTATAATTCATAGGGCTCATTAGAGGTCCCCTGCTGGCTGATGCTGTAATTACACTTGTGCTGCATGACATTCATACAGTAGCTCAGGTGATTGACTCGGCGAGCGTCCAGGAGAAAAGATGGCAGCATGCAGGCTGTGCTCATGATTTGGTTACAAATGTCTCGTCGTGAGTGCAGTATAAATGCATTGTAAAATACTAATAATTCACTCGAAAATGACCATTTGATGAAATTGTGCTCACCCTCAGTTCATCCAAGATTAGGATGAGTTTGTTTCTTCATCAGATTTGGAGAAATGTAGCATTGCATCAGTGTCTCATCAACGGATGCTCTGCAGTGAATGGGTGCCTTCAGAATGAGAGTCTGATAAAAACATCTCAATAATCCACAGCACTCCAGTCCATCAGTTAACATCTGGAGAAGACAAAAGATGAAACACATCCAGCATTAAGATGCTACATTTCTCCAAATCTGATGAAGAAAACTTGAATGGGACATTTTCGGCAAATGTAAATTTTTGGCTGAACTATGACTTGTAACAAATGAATGTAAAATAATGGAAATTGATGTTATTCTTACATTCAAATCTCAAATTCATCACTGCATCTGAACATGTGGAATATGTTTATATTTATGCATATATCCGAAGTGATTTACACTGCATTCAAGCTACATTTGCTGGGAAACAAACCCATGACCTTGGCGTTGCGAGTGCCATGATCTACATGAATGCATGAAACACACAAAGAACCTGATTAAACATGTTTTAGTTAAAGCTGAGCACACAGACTGTAAAGAAGCAGCATTGTTAGTTTTGAATCAGCAGGTTGAGAAAGAACGATGTGAAAACAGCGACACGTCCAAACCTGCCAAGAACAGTGCTTGTGATTGTCAAGGTTTTGTGTGAAAACTAATTAAAAGTTTAGTGTTTTTATTTTTTTGCTCTAGTATCCTGCTGATGAGAATATTATATTCCTGAAAATTACATTCCCACACAGCTTGCTGCTCTGCCAGACCCACCAGAAACTCGACGTACAGCACCTTTCATTTCAATTATTTTAATCGAGCCCTGATTTGACTCATTTAAGCTCAGTAGTAGTTTATGTAATGCTCTTGTCTGTGTCATGCATAATTCAAACTCTATGCAATCTATAGCAAATCAACAGTTACTCTAATTCTGCTTACACAAAAAATGCAGCAAAAAATAAATAACAATTTAATAATTTGCCCTGTACAAATATCTAAACATCCTTAAAGCAAGAAGCTAATTTGATATGTTTGGCTTGTCATCAGAGAATCTATTTGAAATTGTAGTGTATTCTGTCTTTGCATTTTATTCTCATTTAGTTTCATTCCTTTTTTTCTAATTTATGCTTAATATCTTTATACTCCAGATTCTCTGAAAAAGCAGCAATACAAATGCTCACACTTTGTGATTTATAACAAATTAATACTTACTCTTCTGAATTTTTGCTTCAGCTTGTTAAGACTGCAAAAGATCAACAATTTGTTCTTAGTTTTGTCTTTTTCCTCACAAATATCTAATCATGCTTACAGCAAGATATTTATTAGAGAAGCAAATGTAATATTTCTGGCTTGTTGTCAGAAAATGTATCCAAAATAAGCATTTGTTTTCTTTGCACTTATTTTTCATTTAGTTTTATTATGTTTTCTCCTGATTAATGCTTCATATCTTTGTCTCCAAGATAGAGTCACTGAAAAGGCAGCAATACAAATGCACAACTCACGCTTTATGTATTTTATAACAAATGAATAGTTTCTCTTCTGAAGTTTTGCTTCAGCTTGTTTATATTGCTAAAGGTCACAATTTATTCTTACTTCTTTTTGTCCTGTACAAATATATAAAGGTCCTTAAATCAGGAAGCAAATATGATATTTTTGGACTTGTCAAAGAATCTCTCTGGAATCTTTTAGTTATTTCTCTTGTTTATGCTTAATATCTTTGTTAAAAAATATTTTTTTTCTGAAAAAGCAGCAATACAAATACAGACTCACAAGGTTTTCTTTTTGTTTTTTACACTGTGAAAATACAGAATTTATTCTTTTGTATTTGAACAAATACTGCAACATTCTTAAAGCAAGCAGCAAACTTGATATTTTGATACTTGCTTTTTTATTATTTCACTTGTTGATGCCTAATATATTTATATTCAAGCATTTTGTAACTGATAACAAATTAAAAGTTACTCTTATTTTGTGTTAGCTTATTTAAAGTGCAAAAAAAAAATCACAATTTATTCTTACTTATTTCTTCTTGTCATGTTCAAATATTGAAATATGAAATACCAGAGATGCCAATTTGATATTAAGAATCCCTCTGGCATATATATGTATTTTGTCTTTGCCATTTATTTATTTATGTATTGTTATATTCAAGATAGAATCTCTGAAAACAAGGGTTCATATTTGATTTGTTTTGACAGCAGGTAAATATTTTATGATGATAAGAATGTTATAACTGTTAAACGAGCCGAGGATCCTCATGAATGGTATATTTAGCTGTGAATGGCCATGTTGCTCATCATTACGTGGTGGACACCACAGATGAGATGTGTTAAGCGCTGCAGATGTCTGGCTGACAGCTTTGTTAATGGCTCTGAGCGTTTAGATGACTGCTGAATGAATGTGCCAGAGTTATACGGACCACGATGTTAGACAGCCTGGACTTTTCTCCCTGCCAGTGAAGACACTGAACATTTCACTGTAATAGATGGTAGAGTGTTTTCACAGCTGCTCCATGGACACAAAAACACCATTAGAACTGCAGTATTGTGGTGGTGTTACAGTTAGACAGCGTGATGTTTTAAGAGCGATGAATGCATTGAAATGCAGAGGTGAATCTGCTAATGATGCACTGAGAAGTGGTTTGAGATTCTACAGGAGTGTTCGGAGATATTTAAGCAATCATAGTTGTGTTATCATTCCAGGATGCTAACAATTGAACCTAGTTTTTGACTAAAAGAGATGATATTTATTAACCACAGACTGCATTTTTTGTGAGTCTGTCCAGTTTAATGAGTCAAACCAAGAAGATATTTGGATAATCCAGAGATGAGAGGACGGTTTTCAGGCTTTTGAAGAGATTCTTAGAGTAAATAAATGTAATCGTGTGTGCAAACACTGACTAAACCACTACCAATCACTACAGAGACACTGTTTGATATGAAAACAAGTCATGAGACAAGGGAACTTAAAATCATTGCAATATTTACTTGCTGATTCAAGCTGATCTAAGAGCAGTGTTTATATTGCAATTACTTTAATTAAATCTGATGATTCTGGTTGGTTACGTGAACTATTGTTACACTGAATGATATTTATTCTGTATATCATGGTACAAATGTATGATAGACAGTATTTTTTGCTCAGAAATGTAAACCTGGATTAAACTTTATGGTTTTGATGCATGAACACCCCTTCTTGTCCTTGACCATATAGTGTCTCTTGCCCTATTGAGTTTATTTCTGATATAAATCCTAATTTCAGTGTGCTGCTCTCTGTCCCTCAGGCGGCTGGATCTGACTGGAATTAAATCAGGATTGAGTTGTGTTTCTGAGACATGGCCGGCTCCGTATCCGTCGACTCGAGGGCTGAAGCAGCCCAACACCAGCAGCAGAAGGAGCTGGTCTGAGGACGAACAGATCTGCAGTCACACATTTGTGAGGATTACTCCTCTGACATGCTTCGTGTGAGAATGATCCTTCAGGTCGTCTCTGTGGTTTGGGGAGTTACGCTCGTCGTTTGTGAGCAAGCACAGTTCACCACCGTCAGCACAAACTACGGGAAGCTGCGTGGACTGCGTGTGGCTCTGGCCAGTGAGATCCTGGGCCCCGTGGAGCAGTATCTGGGCGTCCCGTATGCGATGGCCCCGACTGGAGAGCGACGGTTTCAGGCCCCGGAGCCTCCGGCGTCGTGGCCCGGCATCAGGAACGCCACACAGTTCGCTCCGGTGTGTCCACAGTATCTGGAGGACCGGCTGCTGCTCACAGACATGTTACCGGTGTGGTTTACCGCAAACCTGGACACGGTCGCGACGTACGTACACGAGCAGAGCGAAGACTGTCTGTACCTCAACATCTACGTGCCCACGGAGGAAGGTACGGCTTGCAAAATACATTACTATATATATATTGGAAAGACATGCTCACTGAGGCTGCATTTATTTAATAAAAAATACAGTAAAAATTAGGAAATATTTGTACAGTTTTAAACAGCTGTTTTCTGTGTTAATATCTGTTAATCTGTAATTTATTTCTGGTATATATAGCTGTATTTTTAGCTTCATTACTTCTGTCTTCAGTGTCACATGATCTTCAGAAATATTTCTTGGTACCGAATGACTTATCATCACTGGTTCTCATGCTTTATCCTTGCAAATAATTATTATTATTATTATTATTATTTTGCCATATGACTTCTTGACGAAGGATTGATTACATGCTGCTGTAATAAGTTGAACAGAAGTGTGTCTGTGATGCATTAACATGTTGTCTATAGACAGCTCACTAGCGGCTGGATCATGTGCATGTATTCATGGGATTGCCATGATTTTAATTTCGTGTGTCGCTTCTTGTTTCTCACATAGACGGTAACTAAATATGCTTTTTATTCCTTAAGAAGATGGAATTATGATTTAATAGTTGATGTCCAAACTGTGGCGCTCTGGTAGATTCATCAGTAACTCAAGCATCGCCTCGAGGAGCAGAATATAATGAAACACATGATGAACGATCCACCAGTATATGTGTTTGTGTGTAGATAGATAGATAGATAGATAGACAGACAGACAGTCAGACAGACAGACAGACAGAGAGACACACAGACAGACAGTCGGATAGATGGATGGATGGATGGATGGATGGATGGATAGATGGATGGATGGATGGATGGATGGATAGATGGATGGATGGATGGATAGATGGATAGATGGATAGATGGATGGATGGATGGATAGATGGATGGATGGATGGATGGATGGATAGATGGATGGATGGATGGATAGATGGATAGATGGATAGATGGATGGATAGATAGATAGATAGATAGATAGATAGATAGATAGATAGATAGATAGATAGATAGATAGATAGATAGATAGATAGATAAGTCTATAAGTATCTATAATGCTGTTTGTAATGTAAATCAGTGAGATCTTTATAACAGAACAGCAGATATTGATATAAACTGATCTGAATATGAGTCTGCGCTCTATATCTCCAGTAATGTGTGTCAGTGAGATGAGATGTAAATGATCCGCACATATAACACAGTGATTGAGAGCTGAAGAAATCAAGGCTCCTCAGAAGATGTGAGATGTTCTGGAGGATTGTGAAGATCATTCCTCCGCTGAGGAACAGTGAAAGTAAAGCTCCTCAAAAGATCCTGAGGATCAGATCTGAGACTCTGAAACACGACTGATGGAGAATCAAGTGAAGATGAGCTGCTTCAGTCCAGGAAGAGTTCATCTGGAGATATTACTGACCTTATTCTGACCTTTACTTGATCACAATCACTCACGATCTGACACCAGGAGCTTCAGCTGAAGCTGGACATTTGTGAACTTTTATTAAAAAACCTCTAAACCATTAATCAGACGACAGAAGACACGAGGAGATTGAGTTTTGATCATTTCTAGATCATCAATGCTGTGTTTATGTGAAGATAATCTTTGCTAAAGTTGATTTTAATTATCATGAGAATGGTTTGATGAAACGAAGCTCTTTTAACGCTCCTGGGAAACACGTTAACTTATAAGAGTAAACATCCTCTTTCTCATTAAACACTGTTTCAGATTTCATACTTAATGGAGACATCAGCAGTTTTTCATAATTGTCTGGGTTTTGACTTCCGTCAGTAGTGAACAGAAATGCTCCAGTGTTTTCTGTTTAATATCTCGTGTCTAATGGAGAACGTAATGACTTAATGGATGTGATATAAAACACCAGCAGCTAAAAGCTTGCGAGGAAACGCCCAGAAATGACCTCAGACGACTCTATTAAACACAAAAACGTTCATATATTTCCTCTAAATGCACAGAGACTGAGATGAATTAATGGAAGAGTTCATCTGTCAGTGTTTACTGCAGTCATTGCTGAGGGTTTATTTCTGCCTGATCTGTTCTCTGAAGAGACTGTGATTTCTTTCTGTTTCAGAAGCACATGAAGACACGGGCTTGAAGCCGGTCATGGTTTACATTCACGGCGGCTCATACGTGGAGGGAACGGGGAACATGATGGACGGCAGCGTCCTGGCCAGCTACGGTCACGTGATCGTCGTGACCGTGAACTACCGGCTCGGGGTGCTGGGTGAGTCCAGAAACTGATTCACACCGCCATCAGGATCTCACTTACACCGCTGCTGAAAGAAATGAGTGCTTTAATTCATCAAGGATGCATTCATTTGATCAAAAGAGTCAATAAAGACATGATACAAAAAGATAAAAAAAATAAATGCTGTTCTTTTGAACTTTCTGTTCATCAGTGAATCCTGAAAAATTAATATTGTGCAGCAAATCAGCATATTAGAATCAGTGTTGTTTTACTATCACTGAGATATAGTTTTTATTAATACATTGAATCCATTTTTGTCATTTTCATTTTAGTAAAAAAAATTGTCCTTTTGTTGTGTTTTTGTGATTTTTATTATTATTATTTTATTTAATATCTTATTTATTTTATTTTATTTTATTACAGGTAACAAATTTATTTCATGTGTTTGGTTTTAGTTAGGTATATATATATATATATAGTTAATGGTTATTTTATTTCAAGTAACAAAAATGTTTTTATGTTTTTAATTTTAGTTAAATATTTTTTTCTTTTATATTTTTTATATTTTATATTATTTTTGTTAATGGTTATTTTAGTTCAAGTAACTTTAAGTAATGTTTTTTTTATGTTTTTAGTTTTTGTAAATG
This sequence comes from Carassius auratus, assembly GCF_003368295.1. Taxonomy (NCBI): domain Eukaryota; kingdom Metazoa; phylum Chordata; class Actinopteri; order Cypriniformes; family Cyprinidae; genus Carassius; species Carassius auratus. Next base: position 4,181,761 of record NC_039251.1, on the reverse strand, counting down.
ATAAGAATTCTTCTGAAGGATCACGTGACTGATGCTAAAAATTCAGCTTTGATCACAGAAATAAATTATATTTTAACACATTGTCACATAGAAAACAGGTATTTTAAGTGATATTTTACAATATTTGAAATATTTTTGATCAAATAAATCTACTCTTGGTAAACAAAGGAGATGTCTTTATTTTTAGTTTTGTTCATATAAGCTGAAGATAATGTCACCTGTAAAGGCACAGTACATCAGAGATGACGTTAGAAAGCCTCAGGTGGTCATCTTTTATTCATTTTCACAATGAAGGTTGTTACTGCAAGGTTGCTATTACAAGTTCTGCCAAAAATGGATTCCTCTTCATACAATAAAGCTTTTCTAACTCTGTTTCTTTGAACAGAAGAACACGGTGAGGATTTAAAAGATTATTAAAACACAAAGAACACATATAAACACGAACACAAAGCAGCTCTCGCACTCAGAGAGTTTTAATTTGCATTCTAAGTGTGCAGATTTATGATTCATTCGATTTGAATTCACACATCCAGTTTATAATATTCATATGTTCGGTGCAGAACAATTTATTTTATATCTTTGTATTTCTTTTTATTTCTTTTGGATGCGGTGACCTTGGTGAATTCAGCAGATACTGTCTCTCTTTCTCATCAAAATATTGAAGCAGTTTTCATTTGGAGGTTCTGAGGTTCTTGGCACTGATTTAAAGATGAAAAATCACGCTTTTAATAACATCCCTCTTTTAAGAAGGAGAAGCCGTGTGGAATTAGATCCAAACACTTCCCAGAGGCACTTTAGGTCATAATCATCAGATCATTTGTACCAAATGATTTGAACAAAGCATCTCCTTATTATTGAGTTATGTTCAGAACGAGCTGGATGAAGAGATGGATGTCTCAAGTCCATCATTAAATTCACATTCAAAATTGTTGTGATTAACAAATATTGTCCAAAATACACTCTACCAGTCAAAAGTCTAGAACAATTGTGATTGACAATAATCAGAAATGTTTCTTGAGCAATAAATCATCATATTATTCTGATTTCTGAAGATCATGTGACACTGAAGACTGGAGGAATGATGCTGAAAATACAGCGGAGCATCACAGAAATAAATTACACTTTAACAGAGATTCACAGAAATCAGATGTTTTAGATTCTAGTAATATTTCAGAATTCTTTCAGTATTTTTGGTCAATAAATGCAGCTTTGCTGAGCAGAAGAGGAACAATAGCAGTATATATAAACCCATATTGGATTGATCTTGGAGTGGTTAGATGGAGCTGGCCGCAGGGTATTTCATATCAAGGTCTAGAGATCCTTGTGTCCTCTCTCTCTGGCTCCAGTTGTTCAGAGATGATCTCAGACTCAGAGTGTTTTCATGGACTGATGATCCAGCAGGGACAGATCCAGGCTGGAGGTCTGAGGAGAAGGACACATCTTCATCTGTCAGCGTCTGTTTGAGCGAGCGGCGTCTCACGACTCTCCTGATCGTCTGATCCTTCCACAGAGAAATTCAGCTGACGTTTCATGAAATCTCAAGGCTAAACATGTATGTTGTAAAGACGGGCGTAAGTGACTGATCTGCTCAGATGTTGGTGATTACAGATAACAGAGCTCATTTGAAGCCAGAAAGTCCATTACATCTGTTTTACATCCCTTTTCTTTTAATCTTTCTTATGTTATATTTCCTAAAATGCTGCTTTGGAGTAAAACTGTCTAGTGAAAACTGAACTGAACTGAACTGAAATACACTACTGTTTAAAGAAGTCTCGTCTGCTCAGAAAGTCTGCATTTATTTGATCAAAAATACTGAAAATAAATTGTATTTTTATTACAGTTTAAACAGCTGTTTTCTGTGTGAATATGTGTTATAATGTATTTTATTTCTGTGATGCACCGCTGTATTTTCAGCATCATTCCTCCAGTCTTCAGTGTCACATGATCTCCAGAAATCATGAAAATATGATGATTTACTGCTCGAGAAACATTTCTGATTATTATCAATGTTGAACACAGTTGTGCTGCACAATATTTCTGTGGAAACTGTGATAGATTTTATTTCTCAGGATTCACAGATGAACAAAGTTCAGCAGAACAGCATTTATTTGAAACAGAAATCTTTTTTAACATTATATAAACACCTTTACTGGCACTTATGATCAATTTAATGTGATTTAAATAACATCACAAGGGCATTTTGAAAATGTTTATCTCTCAACATTATGAGAACATATGTTAAATATTAATATAATTAAAATAATAAATAATAAATAAGACTTTTGTTTCTTTCTGTATACAGTTAACTACATTGCAAATATTATCTACCCCATATTTGTATTTTCTACAACTTATGCAAATTTAGCCTTTTTTTTTTACTTTTGTTTGAGTTTTTATACTTGTATATTATTTTTATTTTTTACAATTATTTATTTTTTTTATTTTTATTAACATTTCAAGTTAAACTAAACGAAAAAAAAAAAATGCCAATATCAAATAGAGTTAGCTGACTTTTTAAGGTGGATATGCACAATAGTATATATTTTTATAGTGTATATAATTCATCTTCTCATCTGCACTTCTCACTGGAGAAGCGTCTCTGATGGATTCAGCGTTGGGAAAACAAGCGGTACGAGTCTCATTTAGTGCATGATAAATGCTGCTTCCCTCACGGCATTGTGCCACAAAATCAGCAGATGACATCAGAATCCATCTCATTAGACATCAGATGTTAAAGAGCTCGTTTAGCTCCTCTCTGTCATAGATAAGCAGAACAGCCCGGTCTTTGTGGGAATGGCTGCATGGCTCATTGAAGGACTCCAGTGTTTATTCCTCTCGAATAAATTGTCCAGTTGAAAGTCCTACATCACGGACGAGGACTTCAATTAACCTTTATCAAGAGCTGGCCTGGAGTCAGGAGATGTGTGTGCATCACAGGTGAAGGTCAGCCAAAGCGGTTTTTATTTGTGCACGGTGCTGGAATTAATAATGCAGCGTCTTCAGAGATGCACCAACATGATGGATGAAGCTCATCAATAAATAACACAAAATTATTGACAAGGAGTTTAGGCACTGCACTTTAGTTTTTTTCCAGGTGAAAGTGCTTGAGCTAAAGGAAGGATAAATGCATTAACAGGTTTTTAGTGTCGTGGTGATCTACCTGAAGATTGTGACAGATGACAGTGTTGATCCTCGAGGACAGATTGAAGGGAGATTGAGTTTGCGGTTTCATATCTCACGCTGCTCATGATACTTACATCGAGAGAGCGTGTGGGGGATTTCAGACGTAGACGTGACGTAACCGCTGAAGACCAGTGAAATGAACAGACAGTTAATGTTAATTATAACAATTGATGTTTCGTTTAAAGAATTACCTGCATTAATTTTCATTGCAGAAGCTAGAGCAGCAAAATGGGATTTTTTTTTTTTAATTTCTAAGTATATCTAAATGTAATATGCAAGTACATGCAATACAGTATATGATAAGATCTTAAAAAAAGTTTCCAAAATGATTTTTGACAGTCAAAAAATACAGTCCAAAAATTATAATTTCTTTATTAATTCTTCTTCTTCTTGTATTTTTTGTATAATTATTTAGATTTGTTTTTTGTTGTTGCATTTTCGGTTTTAATTTTAATTTTAGTAAAAGTATTTAATTTAGTTTTTAGTCTGTATATATACATAATAATATAATATATAATATATATATATATATATATTATTTATATATTTATATATATAAATTATTTAAGTTTAAAGATTTAGTATTTTTGTTTTTTAAGGCATATCTATTTATTTACATAATAAATAATTTATATATTATATAATATTATATAATTTTATTTTGGTTTTCATTTTAGTTTGTTACTTTGTTTAATTAAACTATTAAATGAAATGTTACCTTGTCAACTAACTTATATATATATATATATATATATTTTTTTTTTTATTATTATTATTTTTGTTATCAGTTAACAAAAATGTATTTTGTCTTTTTAATGTATGACTAATACATATATGTAGTTTGTATTAATTTGAATTTATTTTAGTTTTAATTCTATTTTGTATTTAATTTTAATTTTAATAAAGTTACAAATATATTATACTGTACAGGTCCTTCTCAAAAAATTAGCATATTGTGATAAAAGTTCATTATTTTCCATAATGTAATGATAAAAATTAAACTTTCATATATTTTAGATTCATTGCACACCAACTGAAATATTTCAGGTCTTTTATTGTTTTAATACTGATGAAACACCTGCAAAAGATTCCTGAGGCTTTTAAAAACTCCCAGCCTGGTTCATTACTCAAAACCGCAATCATGGGTAAGACTGCTGACCTGACTGCTGTCCAGAAGGCCATCATTGACACCCTCAAGCGAGAGAGTAAGACACAGAAAGACATTTCTGAATGAATAGGCTGTTCCGAGAGTGCTGTATCAAGGCACCTCAGTGGAAAGTCTGTGGGAAAGAAAAGTGTGGCAAAAAATGCTGCACAACGAGAAGAGGTGACCGGACCCTGAGGAAGATTGTGGAGAAGGACCGATTCCAGACCTTGGGGGACCTGAGGAAGCAGTGGACTGAGTCTGGAGTAGAAACATCCAGAGCCACCGTGCACAGGCGTGTGCAGGAAATGGGCTACAGAGAAGCAGCACTGGACTGTTGCTCAGTGCTCCAAAGTACTTTTTTCGGATGAAAGCAAATTTTGCATGTCATTCGGAAATCAAGGTGCCAGAGTCTGGAGGAAGACTGGGGAGAAGGAAATGCCAAAATGCCTGAAGTCCAGTGTCAAGTACCCACAGTCAGTGATGGTCTGGGGTGCCATGTCAGCTGCTGGTGTTGGTCCACTGTGTTTTATCAAGGGCAGGGTCAATGCAGCTAGCTATCAGGAGATTTTGGAGCACTTCATGCTTCCATCTGCTGAAAAGCTTTATGGAGATGAAGATTTCGTTTTTCAGCACGACCTGGCACCTGCTCACAGTGCCAAAACCACTGGTAAATGGTTTACTGACCATGGTATTACTGTGCTCAATTGGCCTGCCAACTCTCCAGACCTGAACCCCATAGAGACTCTGTGGGATATTGTGAAGAGAAAGTTGAGAGACGCATGACCCAACACTCTGGATGAGCTTAAGGCTGCTATCGAAGCATCCTGGGCCTCCATAACACCTCAGCAGTGCCACAGGCTGATTGCCTCCATGCCACGCCACATTGAAGCAGTCATTTCTGCAAAAGGATTCCCGACCAAGTATTGAGTGCATAACTGAACATAATTATTTGAAGGTTGACTTTTTTTGTATTAAAAACACTTTTCTTTTATTGGTCGGATGAAATATGCTAATTTTTTGAGATAGGAATTTAGGGTTTTCATGAGCTGTATGCCAAAATCATCAGTATTAAAACGATAAAAGACCTGAAATATTTCAGTTGGTGTGCAATGAATCTAAAATATATGAAAGTTTAATTTTTATCATTACATTATGGAAAATAATGAACTTTTATCACAATATGCAAATTCTTTGAGAAGGAGTTGTACATCTTGTCTTTTATTCCAGTTATTGTTTGTTTGTTTGTTTTTGTTTTAGTTGATTCAGTGATTCTAAGTTTTCATAATCCCAATAAACCTCATTTAAAAAGAGATGAATATCTGAACTTGTGCACTGCAGTGTGTCCTGATCTCTCAGCTGTCTCTGTGTTTCAGGTTTCCTCAGCACTGGTGATCAAGCAGCCAAAGGGAACTACGGTCTGCTGGATCAGATCCAGGCTCTGCGCTGGGTGAAGGAGAACATTCAGGCTTTCAATGGCGATCCGGAGCGAGTGACCATCTTCGGCTCTGGAGCAGGAGCCTCCTGCGTCAGTCTGCTGACCCTCTCGCACTACTCTGAAGGTCTGCTGGAGATCTCAAGATGAAGTGCATCAATATATAGGGCTAGGGATTAATCAAAATTCTGAAATCACACTTTATAAATTGCATAGTAAATTCAGAGTAAATGCTGCTCTACACAAACATGTCAACTTGAGCTTAGGTCATTTATAACATGCATTTGGGAACACAACAAATGCAAACCATCTTCCCAAACTTGTAATGAGAAGTGCTGATCAACAAAAGAGAAGTTTTAATGGCTCCCTGTGGTATTTCATTTGTTTATTTTTTAATCTAAAGTGCCTTGCAAATGAAAAATATAACAAGCCATTCATCTTAGGGAGGCAATAAACACTAGAAGTGCAAGCAATACAAAGTTTGAAGTATTGTTAAGAAAAGTATTAGCTATAACAGGGAGAACATTACATCAAAATAAAAGTTTGATGGTTTAAATATTTTCTTTACAGTTGTATGTATATATTTTACAGTATGTATGCATGTAAAATAAAACAATTATTATATAATTTGTTAAATACTTAATTTCAGTGAAATATTGCAATAATAATAATACCTAAAATAATATTTAATAATAATAATAATAATAATAATTAGTTTGTAGACATAGATATATAATCACAAAATTATTAATATTATAATTTATAAATAATCGCAAAAACAAATGCAGCAAACCTGGATTAAAAAAAAAGAATCACAATAAAAGTACAAGTACAAGTAATACTTCTTTTTTTATATAATTCATTATTTTATTAATATTTTTATTTTTAATAGCAATAATAATAATAATAATATTTTTTTATTTTTATCAATATTTATATATAATCACAAAATTATTTATATGATAATTGACATAATAGATGCGCTACAAACCTGGATTTGTTTTTTTTATCAGAAAAACACAATATTTCTTATTTTTTTGTATCTAGTGTTTTGGTGTTATAAAAGTATTATTTTACCAACATTTTAGGGGTTTATTATTATTATTAAGCCATATTGATATTTAATAACCAAAGTTTTAGTATTGTAATTGACATAGAAACAGAATAACATTGCAAACCAGGATTTATTTTAAAACGCAATTGCAGTATTTATTAGTATACATTTTCCCCAGTCTTATTGAAGAATCATGGTATTTAAATGTTAAAATTTTTGTATTATTCTGACAGCGAGCATTTCTGTCCCAGATCTGTTTCAGAAAGCTATCATCCAGAGTGGGACGGCTCTCTCCAGCTGGGCCGTCAACTACCAGCCGGCCAAGTACACGCGCATGCTGGCCGAGAAGGTGGGCTGCAACGAAGACGACACAGTCGAGCTGATCGAGTGCCTCCAAAACAAAAACTACAAGGAGCTGATTGAGCAGAACATCACCCCCTCTAAATACCACATCGCCTTCGGACCCGTGATCGATGGAGACGTCATTCCAGATGACCCACAGATCCTCATGGAACAGGGAGAGTTCCTCAACTATGATATAATGCTAGGAGTAAACCAGGGCGAAGGCTACAAGTTCGTAGACGGGATCTTAGACAGCGAGGATAGAATAACAAGCAATGACTTTGAGTTTGCCATATCAGAATTTGTCGACCATTTGTACGGCTATCCAGAAGGAAAGGACACCCTGCGGGAAACCATAAAGTTCATGTACACAGACTGGGCTGATAGGGAAAACCCAGAGATGCGACGAAAAACACTGGTTGCACTTTTCACAGATCACCAGTGGGTGGCACCAGCCGTTGCGACGGCAGACCTGCATGCGCAGTACGGATCGCCAACATACTTTTATGCCTTTTATCACCACTGCCAGAGCGACATGAAGCCCGCCTGGGCCGATTCGGCACACGGAGACGAACTTCCATACGTTTTCGGCATCCCCATGATCGGCCCCACGGATCTCTTCAACTGCAACTTCTCCAAGAATGACATCATGTTGAGTGCCGTGGTCATGACATACTGGACGAACTTCGCCAAAACTGGGTGAGTAGTAACTGATATGTTTAATAAAACTATATTTAATAAAATGCTTAAAGAAAATAGTTTTAATAAAATATAAAAAATCTGTCAAACTGCATAAAGGCTGCAGGTTAACTTTTTCAATTTAAAATGGATAAATGGAATAAATGGATTTTATTTAAATGGATAAATTAATACATTAATTTATAAATTAATTATAAATTATATATAGAATCACATGATTGATTGTTACTGGAGCATTACTAGGTTTCAGTTATTTTAACATGTTATTAGGTTGTTGCTAGGGTATTCTCGGTGGGTGCTAAAGTGTTGCTTGGCAGTTGGAAGTAAAATCACTAATTGTTCCTTTACTTAATATTTACCCATTAACATTAATCGTTTTTGTTGAGGCAGCTGCTGAGGCATTGCTAGGCAATCAAATGTAGCATCACTAATTGACCCTTCAATTGCTGCTTTCAACTATTTTTTGTTTCTAGGCAGTCACTAGGGTTTTCTGGGTGGTTCCTAGAGTGTTTCTAGGCAGTCAAAAGTAACATCACTAATTGAGCCTTTCATGGCAGCTTTTTTGTTGTTGTTGCTTAGGTGTTGCTAGGCAGTTGATAATGTGGGTGGTTGCTACAGTGTAACTATGCAGTTGCTAGGGTGTTGGCAGGCAATAAAATGTAACATCACTAATTCCGTTCAATTCAAGTTTATTTGTATATATATATAAATATAAATAGTGCTTGTCACGATAAAAATTGTTGCAAAGCAGCTTTACAGAAAATTATGTTTCTGCAATGTATTTGGTGACTATATCAAATTGATGTACATATGGCAGAAATGTACGGTAAAATTCAGTTAATTATGGAATCAAACAGATGATGAACACTAATAAGCAATGATAATATATTGCAGTCAAACTTATAACAAATTTTGGTAGTTCTGTATGTTGTGTCAAGGTTGGCATCATCTGAGGTCCTCTGAGGGTCAGCATCATCTCTTCTCAGGTGTTCTGGATCCAGACTGGAGCTTGTGTAAATCCTAGTTAGCACGGGATGTGAATCCCATGGCAGAAACAGAGAAACAAATAGAGACTTAATCAGCTTAGCTTCTATTCCAGAGTTTGGGAGCCAAATGTGAAAAAGCTCTACCTCCTTTAGTGGCTTTGGTATCGTAGGTACTACTATCAAATGTCCAGAGTTTTGTGACCTTGGGGAGTGTGATGGATTGTAGCGTGGTAGAAGACTAGTTAAGTACGCAGGGGCTAAACCATTAAGGGCCTTTATAGGCAAGAAAAAATATTTTGTAACTGATATTGAACTTAATAGGTAGCCAGTGCAGAGACTGTAAAATTGGGGTAATATGATCATATTTTCTTGACCTGGTAAGGACTCTAGCTGCTGCATTTTTGACTACCTGTAGCTTGTTTATTGAAGATGCAGGACAACCACCTAGAAGTGCATTAAATGGTAAGCGTGATTTGACCAAGTACAACATGTTCCTGGATCAACATCCTTGATTATCCTGGAACAACATTCCAATCAACGAATCAGAAATGAGATATAACTTTTCAGGAAATATCTGTTTTAGGCTAAAAATCAGGGTTAGGTGCTTCTACACCCTAGTATATCAGCTATCATTTCCATCTGTTTTTAGGAATAATTTAAAGGTAGGGTTAGGTTTAGGGGTAGGGATTGGATTAAGTCTATATTTTTGTACAATAATGTTGATCCAGCATCAAAAGATGTTGATCCAGGAACATGTCTTACTTGGCAAAATCACGGTGACGGCATAGTCCAGTCTAGAGGTCATAAATGCATGAACTAGCTTTTCTGCATCAGAAACAGGTAACATGTTTCGTAGCTTGGCAATGTTTCTAAGATGGAAGAATGCTGTTTTCGTAACATGGGAAATATGAAATATGAAATATTTCAAAAGACAAGTTGCTGTTTAAAATAACAACCAGATTTTTGACTGTGGAGGAAGTAACAGTACATCCGTCTAGTTGCAAATTGTAGTCTACTAGATTATGTGTACTGTTTTTTGGTCCGATAAGTAATATCTCTGTCTTATCTGAATTAAATAGGACAAAATTATTGGTCATCCAATCGTTTACATTTTTAAAACACTCTGTTAGCTTAGATAATTTAGAAGTTTAATTTGGTCTTGTTGAGATATATAGCTGAGTATCATCTGCATAACAAAGGAAATTAATTCTTCTAATAATATTACTAAGAGGAAACATGTAAATTGAAAATAGAAGGGGACCTAGGACGGATCCTTGTGGCACTCCATACTTTAATGGAGATAATTAAGATGATTCCCTGTTTAAATAAACAAAATGGTAGTGATCGGAAAGGTAGGATCTAAAGCATCTTAGAGCCTGCCCTTCAATACCTGTATAGTTTTGTAATCGATCTATGAGTATGTCATGATCTATAGTGCCAAACACAGTACTAAGATCAAGCAAAACTAGCAATGAGACGAATCCTTTGTCTGAATCAAGAAGCAAGTAATTTGGAATTTGGACATGTGCTGTTTCTGTACTATGTTGGGGCCTAAAACCTGACTGAAGCACAATTGAGCAGACACAACTTTTTCTAAAATATTTGACATAAATGAAAGATTTGAAATTCGATAAATGAAGCTAAAGTATTACACTGTAGATTCTAAATTTGTTATTGTATTTCTGATGTTATTTATTTTATTAGTAAAGAAATTCATAAATGTATTCATAAATGTATTACTATTAAACAGTGAGGGAATATTTCAAATGGGTGGTGTTTGGTTATTTTTTTCATCTAGCCAAGAGGTTGGTAATCTATGGCACATGATGAAGCTGCAAATAATTTAATATTTGTAAACTTTTAATAATACGTTTTATGATAGAAATGTTAAATGACTGACAGCTATGTCCAGTGATAAAAAATGTTCTAAAATATGGCCATTTTGAGAGAGAGAGAGGGAGAGAGATGAGTAAATTGCATAGACTGCGTCTGTCTCTCCCTACCCCCATGGGTTGAGAAATATAATGTAGCGATTCAGTATCGATTAATAAAAGTCACGTGGCAGCACTGACAAGTTTATGAGCTTCTGAATATTACTTTTTGCACAGCACGATCTCAGATCTCTGTGTGTGAGTGGTGTGTGTGTGAACTGATTTAATGCATTGGCCTTGTCTCACACACACACACACACACACACACACACAAACACACACACACACACATATGGCACACTGTGTATCTGTTATTCACAATAAAAAGGTTTCCGTCCCCTCTGTGCTAAATAAAAACCCAGGATTGTTTTGGTTATTTTCTATGAGTTTGCGTATATACTCGCCCCTGGCAGTTTTTACAGTCTATCTATACCTGGACATACTCTGTTTCAATGCAATAAAAAAAATCCAAGTTAGTTTTCCTCCATTTACACTCAAGATTACAAGTTTCTTTCTTGAGAGAGTGAGTATTACTGTTGTACCATGGCGCAGTACATCAGTTTGATGGGGACAACAGCTTCTAATATATTAGAGAAGATAGTGCCCATGTTGTTAGTCATTTCGACTAGTTCATATGTGTTTATGGGTACACAGACCAGTTGAGATAAATCAGGCAGGTTATTTGTGAATCTGTCTTTGGTGGCTGGAATAGTAGTTCTTCCTGGATGATAACGCAGAGCCATATAATTAATATCAGTAATACACAGCATGCACGATACAAAGAAACAGTCAGTAACATCATCACTTTGAGGTACGATATCTATATCAGTAAGATCGATTCCATGTGATATAATCAAATCTACCATATGATTAAAATGATGAGTCGGCCCAATGGCATTATGCTTGACTCAAAAAGAGCTTATTAAGTCAGTAAACGCAAGTCCTAATGCATCATTTGTACTGTATTACCAATGTGAATGTTAAAATCTGCCACAATTAGTGCTTTATCAACATTTACCAGTAGGTCCTAGAGGAGATCTGAAAATTATTTTAGGAAATCTGTATATGGCCCTTGTGATCTATACACAATAGCCACAGCAAGATATAGAAGAGATCTGTTTTGCATATCTGACAGTGTAACATTAAATAGAGGTATTTCTTACGAGTTAAACCTGTATCCTGTTACAACACCTCCGCCACGACCAGTCTGACGGGGCTCATGCTTATAACAGTAGTTTGGTGGAGTAGACTCATTTAGACCAATATAGTTGGTTTTAGCCAGGTTTCAGTCAAGCAGAGTACATCGAAACTATTATCTGTGATCATTTAATATACAATTACTGCTTTGGGTGTGAGTGATCTAATGTTTATGAGCCCAAACTATAAAACAATTTTTCTTCATTTATTTAGCTTTTTTCTGGTTTAATCACAATCAGATTTTAGACTGCATTAAATGCATATTATGACATGATTATTTAGGGAACATACAGTCTTTATAGACTGGACAGTGCATGTTTCTCTATCATTTAAGCATGCAGAATAAAGCCATCATGGCAGTTATTTGAAAATTGGCTTACTAGTCATATGGAGTTGTGCTTCGAGTTCTGCTTGCTTCCAGAAAAGATTCCATTTATTAACAAAGAGCAGTTTCTGTTCTTTACACCATGACAATAACCAATTGTTTAAAGCAAAAGGTCTACTGAACCTTTCATGTCCTCGTCGATACGTGGGAAGTGATCCTAACACGATGATCATTGTCACGGGGCGATGTGTTGCATAATTGACCCTTCAGTTGCTGCTTTCAGCAATTTATTATTGCTAGGGTATTCTGGGTGGTGGTTATAGTGTTGCTATGCAGTTGCTAGGAAATCAAATGTAACATCACTACTTGGCCATTTAATTGCTCCTTTCAGCTGTTTATTGTTGCTAGGGTGTTGCTAGGCAGTTGTTTGGGTATTCTAAGTGGTTGCTACAATTTTGCTATGTAGTTGCAAGGGCATTGATAGGTTATGTAGCATCACTAATTGACCTTTCAGTTGCTTGTTTCAGCTATTGTTGTTGTTGTTGTTGCAAGGCAGTTGAACTTAACTTCACTAACTAATCCTTTAATTGCTGCATTGGGTATTTTATTTTTAATGAGTTTTGACATTTTAGTATTTGACAACAATGATAAAAAATGCTAATTGAAACATTAACTACTGTACAGATGTTACTTATTGGATGTTGCTTTATTTGTTTTACTGCACAGAGACCCGAATCAGCCAGTTCCTCAAGACACAAAGTTCATCCACACTAAACCAAACCGCTTTGAGGAGGTGGCCTGGTCCAAATACAACCCTAAAGACCAGCTGTACCTGCACATCGGCCTGAAGCCTCGCGTCCGGGACCACTACAGAGCCACCAAGATCGCCTTCTGGCTGGAGTTAGTGCCGCATTTACACAGCATCAACGAACTCTTCCAGTACGTTTCATCAACGACCAAAATACCACCACAGGACACGACGCCATTCTCCTACACCAAACGCCTGTCCAACAAACTCTTGCCATCGACCACCCGCCATCCGCCCGCTCCTCCGGCCAACACCAAACAGATGTCGGAACAGCAGAAGACATCTGAGCACGGCGATGGAACGGTTATCATCGAAGTGCGAGATTATTCAACTGAGCTGAGCGTGACGATCGCAGTCGGTGCGTCTCTGCTCTTCTTAAATATCCTTGCGTTCGCAGCACTCTACTACAAGAAAGACAAACACCGGTTAGAGTTGAGTCGCAGGCACAGTCCACCAAGAAATCTCACAAACGATATCCCCCGTGTGCCAAGCGAGGAGTTTATGCCCCTGCAGATGAAGCAGCTCAGCCACGATCACGATTGTGATTCCCTGCAAGGCCACGATATGATTCAGCTGACCTGTCCTCCGGATTACACACTAGCGTTGCGTCGTTCACCTGACGACATGCCACTGATGACACCAAACACCATCACTATGATTCCTCGCTCTTTTGCTGACTTGCCGCCATCGTATCACAACCCTTTCAATGCATTCGGGAACAGCACTCCGAGCAGCATGGGCCTCCCACATGGACACTCTACAACACGAGTATAACTCGCCACAAGTTGACGGACGATTTAGATGTGCACACAGGTGCTCAAACACAAAAAACTGAGTGTAGGGCTACACAATTAATCTAAATTAAATTGCAAGGGCGATTAATTGCGATTAGACAGAAGTTGTGATTGTCATGTGTATCTTTCAGGGAAGCACGGTTCTGTGATCAGAAGTAAATCCCCATCCGAAGGCCAGAGAAGCATCCATATGCTGATGCACCTCGCAGAAATACCTAAAGCAGTTGCTGAATAAACAGGAGATATATCTGCTTTCAATAATTCAATGTGACTAATAAACATACGACAACCACAATATATGGTTTATCTGAGTTTGTTTTATTATAATTTGTATTATAATAAAGTATATAATAATGCAATGCTAATCGACATTCTGTATAAGAAGCCACATCATCTCACAGAAGGATCGATTTCAAACACTCAACTGACGTTACGAAGTGAGTTTGGAGTAAAAGGGTTATTAAATCTGGCATTTTCAAGTGCTTTCAGATAGAGCAGCATTTACTATACACAGCCATAGTTCACTGACAAGCTATGCAAACAGTTTTCATAATATAATTTCAAAATAATCACATGATTAAATTGTGATTATGAACGCGATATTGCCTAGCTTGTCAGTGAACTATGGCTCTATGTAGTAAATGCTGCTCCTTCTGAAAGCATGTGATGATGATTTGCTACTAATCACAGAACCGGCTTTACTGACAAGATGCGCATGACAATCACATTCGATTAATCGTACAGCCCTAACTGAGAGTGTTATTTTGTTACAGACTCTTTTATGAATAAATTACGTTTCACTTATTAACCTTTAATTTGATCAGTGAATGTAATCATTTCGCATTCATGGTACAGCGACTGGAGCTTTAAAAAAAAATGATTGCGTAAATGAAGTATTATTTGCATCCTGATTTCATGGTTAATGTGATTGACGATAAATCGCTAATCAATGGCATTGCAGCACAAATACCTGGTAAACAGTTTTGCTGTAGCTATATATCCATAATTATGTTGGGTGTAGAAAGCCTGGTCATTTAGATCTAAATGGTTTTAATAGCTTGAAGTTTAACGATTTTATGACTGAAGTTTAAAAACTTGGAATTTTATGGTTTTAAGTCCATGCTGTCATAGATAGATAGATAGATAGATAGATAGATAGATAGATAGATAGATCATTTCTATGCAGTCATTAGGGTTGCTAGGCTGCTCTAGGTTGTTATGTAGTTGCTAGGGTATTGTTTCTAGAGTGTTGCAACGCAGTCAAAATTAACATCACTAATTGAACCTTATACTGCTATTTTAAACTATTTTTTGTTGTTAGGCTATTCTAGGTGGATCCTAGAGTGTTGCTATGCTGTTGCAAGGAGTTTCCTAGTCAGTCGAAAGTAACATTCACATTTATGCATTTAGCAGACACTTTTATCCAAAGCGACTTGCAGTGCATTCAGGCTTTTATTTTATTTTTTTAACCAGTATGTGTGTTCCTTGGGAATTGAACCCACAACCTTTTTCGCTGCTTTTGCAATGCTCCACCGCTGAGCCACAGGAACAGTTATGTGAAATTTTCTTGGCCATTTTTATTATTATTATTTTTTGTTAGGGGGTTGCTAGAGTGCTGCTGTGCAATTGCTACTGTTTTGTTTGGCAGTTGCTAGAATATTCTAGGTTGTTGCTATGCTTTTTTGTCTGCTAGGAAATTGTTTAGATTTTTTCGGTGGTGAATAGAGTGTTGCTATGCAGTTGCTAGCATGTTCTATGCTACAATGTAGTAGCTAGGGCATTGCTACGGTTTTGCATGGCATTTTCTAGGATGTTCTAAGTTGTTGCTATGTAAATGCTATAGCGTTGCTAGGGTTTGCTAGGCAGTGGCAAGTCGGTCTATCTATCTATCTATCTATCTATCTCTATCTATCTATCTATCTATCTATCTATCTATCTATCTATCTATCTATCTATCTATCTATCTATCTATCTATCTATCTCTATCTATCTATCTATCTATCTATCTCATATACAGCAGTGATTAACAGCAGTTCATTGTGTCTATTTCGCAGCCATAACCAGCAGTAGCACTGATCACTGTTGCTGATTTAAGAGGGTTTCTGAAAACATTTAATCTCTGTGCCAAATCAAACTTTAATTAACCATATTCCCGGTGTCTTTCTTAGTGTAAATAAAAACATTTTTGAATACTTTGTAATCTCAAGATTTCTTGAAAAAAAAAAAAAAAACTTGTGCCACAGAAGCATCACAATTTCTTAGGTTTTAAACCCAGTGTGAAACTCTTGTGCCATCTGAGAGGATCTTAAAGGTGCTGGAAGATATTTCAGCCGTTCTGTGCATTTCTTCAAATCTCTAAACCCTGCCCTGCAAAGATATGGTTGATAGAGAGTGTTTCTGATTAGCCAAACTCTTTTTTAATGTTTTTTTGCAGGCTAGTTCTGTGATTTCCCATAGCACATGTTTCACTGATATCTATCAGGTTGTAGTGAGATTTTATACAGTATGTATTCTTCTGTTAAACTATTGCTTGCAGCACCTTTAAGAGCAATGTGGTATCAGTGTGGCGACAGCCTTTATCTGACAGTAAACTTACTCTCAGCCTGAATAGTTTCAATTTAGTGTATATAGCATATAGAATAAATTATGAAAAAAATCATCTACAGCTTGTATTATGAAACTGTCTTTTCTGAACTTTTTTTTTTTCATTTGATCGTATACTGTTCTGAATGTACTTTTGCCATCTTCATCCCTCCATGTTTGACCATTTCAAAAAAATATGTGACAGTGGATTGTCTAGTCCTCATTTCAGTCAGTCATTGTATAACAGGAAACAAATTTGATAAAACCTTTTTTCTTCTGCTTTAAATCTCATTAAACTAGCAAAAGTACTGGTTTTCTGAACACACTCTCCCATTGGTCAGTCACATAGATAGCCCCGCCTCCAAAATCATGTAATTGGCTGAGTCAGAAGCTACCTATAAATTAAATACATCGGAATTTAAATGGCTTTGTTGGTTTCCAGAAATATGAGATGAGCTGAAAGTTTAACTTCCTGTGATTGCAATCTGTAAACAGGAAGTTTGCATACTATTTCTTATTTTTTTATAATAATGTTTCTGTAACTATAGCTCAGTTCCTGTAAGTATGGTCCATTTGCAAAATGATTTATAAATCCTGATAAATGTATTTGAATATATTTATTTTTCCATTGTTTATTTTTCTCTGTTTATTTTTAAGCATTAAATGATGTACTCAGACATTATTTGTTACTTTTCCTGTAACAGAAGCTTCACAGTGGATCCCCAGCGCTGTAATAATGAATTATGATTTTTTTCTCACTATATATTAATCAGTCGTCTGTCTAACAGGGTACTGAAGGACATGTACATGTTTCAGTCTCGCTCTGAATCATGTTGCTTCTTTAAAACTTTCCTCATACTTTATGCTGTATGAATATCATTTGGTTTTGCCTCATTGAAAGGCTTGTTGATGGATACTGTATATGTAAGAGATTTTTTGCTGCTTTTTCTAAAATTAAATAAACTTAGATTTTACTCATTTGCTCACTCACTTTTTTATACATATTATTCATAATGTTTCATATGTGTGTGATATGTTAAAGGAATAGATCAGCCAAAAATAAAGACTTGAAAATGTGCTTACTCTCAGGTCATTTGAGATTAGGATTGGTTTGTTTCTTCATCAGATTTGGAGAAATGTAGCACTGCATCAGTGTCTCATCAATGGATGCTCTGCAGTGAATGGGTGCCGTCAGAATGAGAGTCCAAACAGCTGATAAAAACATCACAATAATCCACAGCAATCCAGTCCATCACTAAACTGGAGAAATCTGGAGAAGACAAAAGATGAAAATCCAGCCAAATATTTATTTAGAGCTGTTTAAAAAGTGCTTGATTTGTGCAGATTTCTCTCCTGATTCAGACCAAATAACTTTTTTCACTGGAGGATGTGTTATTATTGACTCTTTTAGTTAAAAACATCTTGATGCTGGACACCAGTGACAGAATGTGAGCAGATTGAGTTGATTGTTTGTTTTGAGTGAAATGTCTCAAGAAGCTGAAATGCATTGCATTGATAAATGGAGAAAGCAGGTGAGTGTGTCTCTCCATCACACGCTCTTCAGTAGAGACTCTGGAGCTCCGGACTGTCATCTGAGAGACAGATGGTGGATCTGCAGCTTGAGCTCGGTCTGTGGCACCACAACCATCTGTGTCACTCATGGACCACAGACACATAAACACATGAACACCTCAGAAGGGTTGCAATGGAGCATGAAAACATAGTGGGTGAATGCAGATTATATATGCAGGTTCCAGCATGTGATTCATACTGCAAATAAAAAAAGAAAAAAAGGGCAACATGTACTAATATAAAGGGTTTTCCTCATCAATTTTAGGTGATATGTTCCTGGATTTCTATCCAAAAATACAGACTTAAACCAATCCCTACCCCTAAACCTAACCCTATCCGTGTGAAATGATAGCTGATTGACAAGGGTGTAAACCTAAAACAGATATTTCCTCAAAAGTTATCCCTCAGTTCTGATTGGTTGATTAGACTGTTGTTCAAGAACTTGTTGTACTTGTTGAAATCACATTCATCTCTTTGAACTTCATTGCATTGTGTTTTACACTCTTTAAAATAAAGGTGCTTTAAAGGCTCTTCACAGCAGTGACATAGAAGAACCACTTTTGGTTCCTCAAAGAACCATTGATTCAAAGGATCTTTACAGAACCATCTCTTTCTTACTTCTTATAAACCTTCTTTCACCACAAATAAGTTTTTGTGAGACAGATTTTTTTTTTCTCCTTAATGTTACTCAATTTGTTTAAATGTTCATATGTTAATGTAAATGGCAAAAAACTAAACAAACAAACATTAGTTAAGTTAGTTTCTTTTATTACCAAATCATAATAAAGAAGACGAGTTAATTTTAAATCTAAATGTTACACTTTGTCGCGACATTTTAGTATCACTGATGTACTATTATAGTTTTTGTTAATATTTGTTTAAATTAGATTTTATTTAGCTTTTATTTAATAGTCAGTTTAGGTCAAATGAGAAATAAAATGAGTTTATTTAGTTTTATTTAACATTTATTTATTCAAATAATGATTGCACTACAATGAAAAAATGACAAAAATGAAAGTATTAATACTGTAAGTCTTTCAAGTGTCCTAAATTTTTTTTTTTTAAACCCTACAACTAATAAAAGTCCCTTCCTGAATGACATCATCCCACAGGAAGTGACATCATGATTGGAGTTCAAACATCAGTGAGTATCAATAGATCTGGTAAATTCTGTGATGTTTTTTGATGTTAGCTGCTTTGGGTTTCTCTAAAGCTCAGACTGATCATTTCAATGTTCAGTAAGATGTTGACTGATTTGTTGTTTGTTGCTGAAGGTGATCTGACATCTCTCAGTGTTTGACCAGCTCATGTTTTCATCTCATTCATCAGAACAGTAAGTGCTGCTCATTTTCAGTCTGAGTTTAAACCAATTCATAAATCCAGTTTGTTAACTTCACAATTGTGCTGACTTCACATGCAAAACTTTAGGCTTCACAGTAAAAAAAAAAAAAAAAAAAAAAAAAGCATTTATCACAAATCATGTGGCTTTTATATATATACTGTATATCGGTATTTCTGTTTGGTTTTGGGATGTTTTATGTATTTAAAAATGTTTAGATATTTAAAAGTCAACATCTGTGCACATTTGTAAAGTTTATCTTTTTATTTCACTTGGTTTTGCATTGATAAAAAAGTTGTGCTTAGTATTTTTGTTTTGTTTTCCAGCACAAATACTATTGCACTCACTTTTTTTTATGACCCTTTGGATGAATATTTTGCTTCTTGTTTATTAAAAAAAAAACACTCTGTGATAAGTTAATGACAGGCCTGACTTTGAGTATTACTTCTATAGAAGATAAACATCAGCATTTTCTGTTTTAAATCAGATTATATGATGTTCTCAGGGCAAAGATTACTGTCTGAATCAGGGACTAGTGCACCTTTTTTAGAAACCGCACATGCAGACAATGTTTCTGTTTTTGTCCAGCATTATGTAAGCCTCCAGATCCAGCAAAGGAAGACTTTAATATGCTGACCTCAGGTGTTAAAATGGTGACCACTGGTTTCCCTTCTGGCCAGTTTACAGCAGCTGCTCATTACTGTCAGTTATTATTGAGTGATGCAACAGTCTAGTGTAGTGTCCAGTACTGCAAAACAAAGAGAATTTTCTTTCCTTTAGAGAATCCAAGTCATCAATCGTAAGACGAGTCAGATGTGAAATTGTGATAATGTCCTTGTGGATCTCTTCTGTGTTTGTTGCCATCAGTGTTCGAGTCATCATCTTGCTGCTGCTCTTGTTTTTCTCATTACTAGTGTCTCTGATGAAATATGTATGAACATTTTCTGTGGACTCTGGGAAAAGCTATTTAATTTGTTTTCTGTGAAGAGCCTAACAAAGTATTTGGACCTTGAGAGATGATGACGCAGCACATTTCAAGAGAAGATTCACATACATGTGTGTTTGTCATCACTGTCCACACATAATAGAGCAAGATTAGATGATGTTCAGCCTTCAGGAGAGATGCTGTCTAACATCCTGAAAAACCCTTCAGTAATCAGTAAAACATGGAAATGTTTGAGTTAATAAAATATACATTGAAAATAAATAAATTTGATTTGAATAAATCCACTGATAACTTTAAAAAAAGATAATGAAAAAATAATACAATTAGATTTAAATAGATAAATACATTGATAACTGAATAGATACAAATATTTGATTAAAAGTACAAAAAAAATTAAATATAGGACATTTTATTTAAATAAATACATTGATAACTTAATAAATAAACAAAAATGTTTTATCAAAAATAAAATACTAAAATAAATACAAATTAATAAATAAATACATTGATAATTGAATAAATTTACAAACATAAATTACTAAAGTTCATAAAGTAGAATACAATTTTATTTAAATAATACATCAAACAGTTCAACAGTCAAGTAATTATTTTTATGCAGATTTAAATATTAATTGTTCCAAAGTAATTGTATAATTATAGTGTACACCTACACGTATATGATGATTTACTGCTCAAGAAACATTTCTGGTTATTATCAATTATGAGAGTAATAATGAGAGAGAGAGTGATTGTGTGTGTGTGTGTGTGAGAGAGAGAGAGAGAGAGAGCGAGAGAGAGAAGCAGAAAGAGGTATACATGGCTGTTTTCTAACCTGTAATGTTCCTCTCACCGACACAATCAAGAGTCGAGAGTATCTGATGTAGGTCCAGCGCTTCTATTTTAGGACTGTAGCAGTCTGGGAGGAAAACACTCCTCCACATCAGCTGTTTTCTGCAGAACTATTGAACTCATTCAGAGGAATTAAACCAGCAGATCGATGCGTTCGCATGTGAATCACTGCAGCGGACAGAAAAACAGATGGACTTCACCATCAGGCCTGATGAGAAGAAACACACAGCGCTTCGGAGAACATCTGAGAACAGAATAAATCCAGATCTCTCTGGATTCATCACAGTCTCGCAGCATTAACAGCGGCCGACTGACCTCTGAACAGAGTCGTCTTCTCATTCATACACCTGTCTGAGTCATTCAGAGACATTACTCTGTGTTTGCTGGAAACATCCTCGACATGTTCCACGTGGAGCAGACTGATCTGAATCTGTGAACTGAAGAAACCACACTGATCTAACAGAAGATGTACGAGCTGATCAGTAGAGCTCTGATCTCATCTGATTCATAATCCGAGCGTTGAACAGAATTAGACAGATTTGATCTGCCTTCAGGCTTTCATAAGTTATGGTCACATTGTATTAATCATGTTTACACACTGCCTACAAAACTTTTGTTCTGACATAAAATATTCGGATAAGGCTCAATTTTTTATTTTTATTTTTTGCATCTATAGTAAGCATTTTGATATGAAAATATGATTAAAAAAAAAATAAAATAAACACTACATACCGTTCAATTATTATTATTATTTTTTTAAGTTTCTTCTGCTCACCAGGGCTGCTTTTATTTAATAAAAATATAGTAAAACTGTATTAGAATTTCAAACAGCTGTTTTCTATGTGAATTTCTGTTAAAGTTTAATTTATTTTCAGCATAATTCCTCCAGTCTTCAGTGTCACGTGATTTTCAGAAATCATGAAAATATGATGATTTACTGCTCAAGAAACATTTCTGATTATTATCAATGTTGAACACAGTTGTGCTGCACAATATTTCTTTGGAAACTGTGATGTGTTTTTATTTCTCAGGATTCACAGATGAACAGAAAGTTCAAAAGAACAGCATTTATTTGAAACAGAAATCTTTTGTAACATTATAAAATTATTTTTGATCCATTTAATGCAGGCTTGAGAAATACAAGTATTATTTTCTTCCAACAACAACAGAATCCTGTGAACTTTTGAACAGTGGTGTTTTAGATCAAGAAAAAACTTGTTTCACTCGTTTGTTTTCTCATCCGTTCATGTTGACAGTTGTCTTCGTCTCGTTGGCACACATTAAAGTCTTGTTAAAGTGCTTGAACATGAATCTGTTTGAGAACAACTGATCTTTACTCCTCGTTCTTCTCTGTGCTGTCAGAGATTACAGATGACAGGAACCAGAGACCAGCGTCTCATACTGACACTAAACTCACAGCAGATGCTTTGATGACGGCTCAGAGAATGTATTTGTGTTTGTGCATTAATAGTGCACTTCATTATTGATGACTGAGCTCATGCATTTACAATCACACCTGACTCGACTCATCTGTTTAGAGGTCTTTCTAACAAAGCCATAGCAGCCAGTCAGATCACCTTGAAGCATTCTTCCTCTCTGTGTTGTGTATGACAGCCTCTTTCATCTTTCTCTCTTTCTGAGCTGTTTCACTGTTAGGTTAATGTTTAAAGAGCCCGAGAGATCAATAACTGATCGATTAAAATGTGCAGAACAATCCCTGAGCAGCAGCTAACTCTCATCTCTAAAATAAAGGATCAAAGCTTCTTTTAAACTTCTTTTAAACTAGCCATTGATTTTCGCAACTTATTTATATTTGCTCTATTATTTTAATAATTTGCTTTTGTTTGCAAAAATGACTTTTTCATGAGTTTTACTTGAGTCACACATCGAGCCTTCAGTCTCTAATGCTCAGAGCACAAGTGCTTTCTTTAAATGAAATCTTACAGTAGGATCATTAGGATATTAAGTAAAGATCATGTTCCATAAAGAGATTTTGTAAATCAGCTAGAGTAAATATATCACAACTTAATTTTTGATTAGTAATATGCATTGCTAAGAAATTCATTTGAACAACTTTAAAGATGATTTTCTCAATATTTAGATTTTTTGTTCCCTCAGATTCAAGATTTTCAAATAGTTGTATCTCATACAAATATTGTCCGATCCTAACTGATTTAGCTTTCAGATGATGTATACAGTAAAAAAATCAATAATAATAAAAGTCACCTTATGACTGGTTTTGTGGTCCAGGGTAACAAATATTTTTTTTTTTACCAGCTTCATAAAGAGGAAAATAAGAGTGTTAATGGTGTAAATTTGATCAGTTATGAAACACGTATAATTCCAGCTCTACAGAAGACAGCAGTGCTCAGATCGCTTTAGTTCAGATGCTGTGAAGTGTTAAGGATATTGCTGCTGGTAAAGTGGTGTGTCTCAGTCTCTAAATGTAAATCAGATTTCTGTCACATGATCTCACATGATGATGAGCGACAGGACGTTTTGTCACTTGCTTGTTGAAGAACCTGCCCTTTCACTCGTCTTCATCTCGTGGATGTCTGGCTTTGTGCTTTTCATCGAGCAGCAGCGCGTGATTTAATTATGACTGAGATGACAGCAGAATAATTTACATCGTCATTCTTTCCAATGGGGAAACATGCAAATCAGGGTAATAGAGGTTAGTTGGCGTATCTGAGTGTGTCTTAACTGTAATTTATTTCCTAATGCCTTTGCTGCAGATGAGCAGAATCGCTCCCAGCTTCATATGTTTGTCTCAAAAGACTGAATCATTCAGCGCTCACAGACTAAACCCGACTTCAGATGGGGTCATTTGTGAAGCAGATCTATTTGAGATTGATGATTGGTTTCTCTTCCCCAGTCATATACAGATACAGACCACAGTTCATTACACAAAGTACATGTTGTCTTTTACGCATTTCTGCTACAGAAGATGAAACTGTAGCGAGTAAAACTGCAAGGCCTTATGCAGTATACAGGGCCTTATGCAGTATACAGGGCCTTATGCAGTATACAGGGCCTTATGCAGATTTCCTAAAATAATTAGCAGATTTCCTCTCAGACCTCCCCTCTCTCTGGAGACGTTGATAATACAAATGATGAATTAGGCATTCATCGCATGGAAATGATCTTATTAATATAGATATTGTACCTCAAAGTGATGATGTTCCTGACCACTACCTTGTATCATGCATGCTGCATATTACTGATACTAGATGGTTTAGGTCCTACCTGTCCGATTGTTGTCACTTTGTTTATTTAAAAGGGCAATCATCTCAATTAACACCAGGAAAGTATGGAGTGCCACAAGGATCTGTCCTAGGTCCTCCGCTATTTTCAATATACATGTTGCCCCTTGGTAATATTATTAGAAAATACGGAATTAGCTTCCACTGTTATGCTGATGATACTCAGCTATATATCTCAACGAGACCAGTTGAAACTTCCCAATTATCTAAGCTAACAGAGTGTGTTAAAAATGTAAAGGATTGGATGACAAATAATTTTATCCAATTAAATTCGGATAAGACAGATATTACTATTAGACCAAAAAACACAACACATAATCTTGTAGATTACAATCTGCAACTAGACGGATGTGCTGTAACTTCTTCTACAGTCAAAAATCTGGGTGTTATATTAGACAGCAATTTGTCTTTTGAAAATCATATTTCCAATGTTACAAAAACTGCATTCTTCCATCTTAGAAACATTGCCAAGCTACGAAACATGTTATCCATTTCTGATGCAGAAAAGCTAGTTCATGCATTCATGACCTCTAGACTGGACTATTGTAATGCACTTCTAGGTGGTTGTCCCGCTTCGTCAATAAACAAGCTACAGGGAGTCCAAAATGCAGCAGCTAGAGTCCTTACCAGGTCAAGAAAATATGATCATATTTTTACAGACGTACCTTTAAGGCACTAAATGGTTTAGCTCCTGCGTACCTAACTTGTCTTCTGCTACGTTACAATCCATCACGCTCCCTAAGGTCACAATACGCTGGATTTTTGGTAGTTCCTATAGCAAAGTCCAGTAAAGCAGGTAGAGCTTTTTCATATTTGGCTCCCAAACTCTGGAATAGCCTTCCTGATAATGTTGGCTCTATATATATATAGAGCCTAGAAAAAAATCTAGGATTTTTCTGCAAATTTAAGTCCTTCTATCAAATTACATAAAAAAATAGCATGTAAAACTGTAGATATTATTCCACAGGCGATATCTGACTGTGGAGGCGAGTGATGTCGATGTAGGAATGAATATAAGTGCTGTGTATTCAACACATTCAGCAGATGTGTTTCTCCTTCAGAGGAGAGTGTTTCTCATTAGTGTTCATCTGGATGTGTGTCAGTTTCTCCATCATCTGTCCATCCATCAATCAGTCAATCAGTCAGTCGATGTCCTGATGTTTACTGGAGCTGATCACGTAGAGAAGTCTTACTGCGGTAAAACTACAGCATGCTGAAAGAGCCACATCTCCCCCTGCTGAGATCATGTGACACTGAAGACTCATTTTGTTCCTCTTTAACTGGATGCATGACTTTTGACCTCTAATTATTTAACTGTGCATGACTGTTATTAATGTTAGTTGTATTTTTTTAATTTTTATTTTTTTGGTTCCCATGAGAAAAACAACTAAAATAAATATTACTAAATGCTTGGAAACACAACATGTGTTTGTGTGTGAGCTGGGAGGTGAATCATATAAAGATACAAACACAGACACACATATTTTGTCTCTCTTTACTATTTTCCCTTCACATCTGACTTAATTAGACTCAGAGATGTTCAGTTCATTCATCACTGCATGTGCATCTGCGCAGCGGTCATGAAGTCTTTCACCAATTCCTGTTTAATTGTTCTCAGGAGGATCACAATGGACTCTTGTGTTGTATTACAGTCTGACACGTTATAACTAATAATACCTCTCCTTTTAAATATTCATGGGCAAATGTTACCCAGTGTCTCTCTCGGCAGAAGCGTCTCTCTAATAATGACTTGGGAGGATATATTTTCAATTTAAAGCACGACTGCCCATGCTAATGTTACCTTACGTCGTTATGCAGCATATTTTAATTGTGTGCCATGAACGTCACTAACAAGTGATTCTTCTCAAGTTGACAAAAACATTGAATCCAAGATTTGGTTATGATATTACATAACGAGAGATTAACTAGCAGTTTTTTTGACTGGCTTTATTAGCATTGTTGACTGAAAACACTAAATTAGGCAAAGCATTTTTAGCACAGATTAAGATTAAAACAAGACAAAAAAAATAATTATTATACACCAGTGGAGTTGGAAAATTATTCAATTAAAAAAAGATTTTTTTTTCTGACCCTTAAATATTGAATACTTGAAAGAGTTATGTTTGCTAGCATCAACATTGCGAGGATGACATTGACAGTCTAACACGGTTAACACCAGTTAATTGGGGTTTGTGATCACACAGTGAAGAGTCTGACATGCAATTGTTGTTTCTTGATTATCTTGCAGCATGAGCTGCTTCATAGTTAAAAATGCAGATTGCATAACATCAGTTAGCCCACGATGGCACTTAATCAAATGATGTCCCCTCACACTTTAAAAATGGGAATGATCTTTATGTTCTGAAACATTTCAAGCACTTTTCCTCCAAATGAATGTTCCTGTGAAGCGTGGTCAGGTTCCTCTCTGGTCTGCTTCTGGTTGAATCTATAAGAAGTGTTGAAAAAGAAGATCCTGCATTCATTTATCGTTAGACTGCTTCTGTCCTGTTTTTGTTGACTGGAAGCCAGAATCAATACGGCTTTATAATGATGCAGGGAATCTGCAATACATCTCTTATTAGCTTGCAAATTAACTTCATAGTCCTATAAGAGCTTGTGTTCGCTCTAGAACTGAAGCAAACGATTCGCTTCACAGGAACATTCATTTGGAGGAAAAGTGCATGAAATGTTTCTGAATGTGATCGAGAGATCTACATCAGAGTAAAAGAACTGAAAAGTACATCTTATCAGGGTGAACTGAGATCAGGATGAGTTTGTTTCTTCATGAGATTTGGAGAAATGTTGCACTGCATCAGTGTCTCATCAATGGATGCTACGTAGTGAATGGGTGCCGTCAGAATAAAAACATCACAATAATCCACAGCACTCCAGTCCATCAGTTCACATCTGGAGAAGACAAAAGATGAAACACATCCAGCATTAAGATGTTTTTAACTTAAATACATAAGAGTCTATAATCCACAATAACACTTCCTCCAGTGACAAAGTGTTCTGGTCTGAATCCGGCACCCATTCACTGCAGAGCATCCATTGACGAGACATTAATGCAGTGCTACATTTCTACACTCACTCTTAATTTCACTCATGCTTTGTTGGGGACATTTGGCCATTACAGTCAGTGAAAACCACAGACCTGATTCACCTGAAATGACAACAGCATGTTTATAATGAAAGCGCTGCTCTGATGGAGGTCAAACATCTATTTGTCCACTTGTGTTTTCTATTCTTTCCTATTTTTTTCAGTTCCTTTTTTCTTTTCTTTCCCCTTACAATGACAATGTGGAATATTTTCCACTATAACCTATTGTGAAGTTACACTATTATTGCTAAGAATCAATCTCAACTGTTCACAGTCTAAAAAATGTGCCACCATTCTATCCACAGACAATATGGTGGAAAAAATACTACATGCAAATAATGATATAAAATTATCTAAAATTAATAGAAACAAATAATACAGCTGTGACAAATTAATAACATTTTTACACAAAGTCACACAAATGTTGCTTTGACAGGTTATGATGCTGGCTGTTTTACATGTATTTTTCTATATTGTCTGTGCCATATTAATCACAGTAATTTATATTGATTTAAATTACAAACTAATATGAGAATGTCTCAGTATTTGGTGCGTCTCATGAACAAGAAAACCGATTACTATTACCTAAAACTGAAATCAAAACCATAAAAGAAAAATATTTTATTACTTGAAATAAAATAAATGTGAACTGAAATAAGGTTATATATACATATAATTTATAAAACATTGCTTTTTTTTTAAATAGTTGCCAAGTCAAAATTTCTCATCTTCATCTTAAAGTAATAAATTTAACTAAGACTAATGAATAAAAATATACAAATTCTAGACATATTTTATGAAAAATAACAAAAAATACAAAATAACTGATAATAACTTGAACTAAAATGAAAGCGAAAATAGAAATTCTAAAATAAAAATCTACACACATTAACAAAAACTTAAAATAGTCAAAAACTTTAACTTTGAGCCGAAGAAGATTCAAAACAGAGCCCAATGTGAAAGTTTTCTGCTTCATCTTTCTAAATTTTTTTTTTTTTAAATATCACATTTTTCAAAACCCAGTCATTACTTCGTTCATTATTTCTAGTTGTAAAACATACAATAACTCTGTATGTAACTAACTACCATGTAAAGACATTCTGAGATCTATGGAGGGTTCGGGACGTTAGAAAGCTTCAGTCGAGAGCAAATCGACTTGACGCTCCATGTACGTGGTTTTAATGAAGCCTCTGGAGAGCCTACAAATGTGAGGAGCCACAGGGGCCGAGACGACGCAGACAGAGAGGTGTAAAGACAGTCGTCTGAGGGCCGCTGGACACACACTGCTTTATGCCACATTCGGCCTTTATTACCCCTCATACATCTGAGCTCATAGCCATGTGACGCAGGAATAGCAGAAAACCAACAGAACTGGGTCATTGACTATAGAAGCACATTCAAACCACTAATCCTGTTGAGAAAACTGCTTCTCCTGCCCTCAGATTGATTGATTTAATAATTCAGCTGTAGCTGCGTCAATATATTACTATTCATGCATGCTTTATCCAAAAGAGGAACAAAGTCAATATGTCAAAGAGCCAACAGTGTTTGTAATACACAATGGCAGGTTTAGGCGCTGACGTTTGACATTGGATCAACAGAGAAAGAGATAATTGTTTGAGAAAGAAAAAAATTGATGATAATTCTGGCCAAATGCATAAAGAGCAGCACTGATTTGAGTGTTCATTAAATGCAGATCACGTATTCTTGGTCTGATAATCTTTGACATTTTCTGTTTTCTTTCAGTTAACAGTAAGTCAGTATTTTACTGTATATCGTCTAATTCTCCAGTAAACTACAAAGAGAATGTCATTTTATGTGTTTGAGAAATCAGAAAACTTATTAATATTATTATTGTCGTCGTTATATACGGTAGCTGTTCATTTTAGTGAAAACTCGTTTGAGGTTTTGACTGTGCATTATTATGTAGAGCAAACATGATATTAACTTGAAGAGGAACACTTGAAAGTGCAAAACTTAGTTATTTTGTTATCTGAAACCAATTTTAGATAAAAATGTTATGTGAAATAAGTACTAAAAGTCGTAACTGAATTAAAACTAAGAAATCCTAGAAATATAGCTGATGACAAAATACTTAGCCAAATAACAATTAAACAAAAATAAAACATGTATAAAACTGTAGGCTAGTAGCATTTCAAGTTCAACAAGGGCCAATATAAGTCATGTTGGACGCCATATTTAGTTTAATGCAGATTTAAACGTGTGGTCTAATTTTCTTAAATCACAACTTTCAAAACTTTTTTCTTTTTTTTATGGAGGTTCAGTTTTGTCTACTGAGAGTTATGTTCTTAATTTTCTTCAGATGAACAATGTTGTTAAATAGTAATATCCTGAAAGCGCTGCATTTCAGTCTCTCACAGCCTCGTTTTCATTCCAGTCAAAAGTTAAATATGGCGCCATGCGTTCTGCGCGCGGGCAGATCAGAGGCGTCACGTGATGATGGCGTCAGCAGGCACCATTACCTGAGGACGCCGGACGCCAAATATCGACGTCGCTTTTTTCGGTATAAAATGTATTGTACCGCGATGTTTATTTTTAATATATTTAATACAATATAATGTATATTTAAAACAACTCTCTCCCATAATCTAACATAACTGAGAGATGTAGTTCAACACAAAATCAGCATATAGCCTATCATCACAACACGATTGATACCTGTTGAGGAATAATCATCTTAGACTGTAAGTAAACAAACTCTCATCTGGATGTAACTGTATGTGAATATGAGTCTTTAACTAGCTGTGGTCAGTGAGTTTGTGTTGTTCCGCTGGTGACCAGCAGAGGTCAGTGTGACACTGGGAGTGTGATCAGAACTGTGCAAGACACCGGGGCATGTTGTCACAATGAGAATGTAACATTAAACAGCATATTGTTGTATTTCCAGCTAAATTTAAGCAGTAGAACAATTATATTGATTCAACAAACCTCAAAATTACTCAGATACACGCCGTGTGACATCTAGCCCCGATCTACATTTTTTTCACAGAACAAGCTGTGTGCTTTGTCTTGATATATTTTGCCTGATGGAGTGATTAGGTTTTCTAAATGCAGAGTCATTTGGGCATACATTTAATTGTCTTTCTGTCCCTTTTGTTTTTTTATTTCTCATCATGACTCTACTGCTAATTGGTTTGGGACTGAGTTGCTCATTCAGGAAAACATTACGGCACACAATGTGTGTGAAATTATCATTGTTCCCAGAATACAGCACGAGAGAACTGCATTCTGAACCACTATGGTTTTGTTAATGAAGCACTTTTGAATGATTCTGGTGGGGGTTTTATTGTTAAACTATGCCCTTTTCTTAATGTTTTGAATCTTAACAGTTAAAAAAAAACGTAGTGCTATGAAATTTTAGTTAAACATCTAATTCGCTCACATTTAGAAGGAAATCCAAATTAACCGGTAGTCTGTTCATTTCTGAAAGCAATAAGCTGTGGTTGTGACTAGTTATTTCACTGCAGGTAGACAATAGACAGTGTTTGTGAGGAACTAGTATTCAGTTCATTACTCTTACAGAAATCTGAGCTGTTACTGAGGTTGAGATGTGATTGGCCACTGCTCTGTTCTGAAGAAGGAAGTTGAGCTTTCCTCCATTTCCTCTTTCCTGTCAGCAAACACAGTGACCGTATGGGAATCGTCTCCTGAGTTTCCTCTCTTATCTCTGTCAGACTCACACAAGATAAACTACATTCATGTGGAGCAGACCGGGGCTAGTTGTCACACACTTCACTCCAGAAATGGACCTTTATAGTCTTGACCTCAGAAATAAAATGTTTGAACATGTACGCTGTTTATAACCTGTAAAAGTTACAAAAGCTCTCGCAGCGATGGCAGTCTTTCTAAAGGGAAACCTTTGTACATATTTACCCCTAAAAGATGCATTTTAGTATGGGATAGTGCAAAACAACGATGGGGCATGTTGTCACACTCTATTTACATTTTATGTTCATAAAGTTCTTTTATTAATAATGAAGCATAATATAAAAATATAAGCCTAATATTTAAAGAAAAATGTTAAAGAAAATTTTAATCTAAATGAGCCATAAATGCGAAATATGAAGAAATTATTTAATTTAAGTTCAAATCTACACTCAACAATATTTAGGCCTGAATTTAAGATTGATGTAATTAAATTGCATATGATATTTCCATGCATTTTGATTGCTCAGTTTTAACATAAACTGATGAACGAAATGTGATGCATGTTTGTCTGTTGTGCAGAAACGGGTCAGATTATACATTTATCGTCAATAAATCTGTTTGTCTTTTTCATACATTATAGAGGAATAAATTCAATAGGTTCTTGATGAACAGATTTATTTAATCACATACATTTAGAAAATGTTTATTTCAATAATTTTCAAAGAAATCTTCCATTGTTCATTCAGATATGACAGACAAAAAGGCAAGTTTATTGGTTGTTTGTTAAAACTCTCTAATCCAAATGGATGGGCAAAGTATATTTTAATTAAAACGCATCAATCTTAACGTGATTTCCTCTTGTGACGACTTGCCCCGGTCTCTTCTATATATGAGCGTTTGATGACCGATTCCCTTCTGGTGAGTTTAAGTGCTTTATTGCCCTGCACTTTGAAAGGTCAGGGTGCACAAACTTTCTTTCCCGTAGAGAAGCATTAGAGGTTCCTAACCTCCTCTGTCAGCTGGAGAAATACAATCTGTGTTTCTCAGGCTTTGAAGTCACGCGTCCACATCCTTGGGCTTTGCTGCTCCTTCTGGAGAGTCCCTCTCTGGGTTTGGGGAGGTTTAGAGAGGTTCTCCTCCTGAATGCTTGCTCTGTCACAGAGTTAATGTGTTTCAGATGTTCAGTGTGAGTGTAAACGGTCGAGATGTTGCTGGAGGTTGTTGTTCACACGGAGGTGTTCAATGGCTTACACGTATACTTTACATGGCTTTTCTTCATGCACCAGAGGTTGTGGGAATTGCATTCACACATGAACATTGAAGAGGGATTTTTTTTATTATTATTGTTGGGTAGCTAATGCACAATATGTACATTAATAAACATTTGATCACATTTTCCTACTTATTGTGTAGCGGATCCACACTCAATTTGTTGAACTGTTTGACATACCTGTACTGGTTAAATGGTTTATTTCTTCTTGAAATTTGGTGAGCTTTTCTCATTGTGAGTCAAGAATGTGCAAGCAAAGTTTCAACACATTTTTGCTGCACTGATTGTGTGCAACATGATTCTCAGACAGCTCATTTCAAGCATTTAAGCAGGAGCTGTATTTTAAGATGAGTTGTTGCTTGTGTCCGAGCGGTTGATGTATATCTTCGCTGTCAGAGCAATTACACCAGTGTCTTCATCAGTTGGAGTGAATGGAGACTGACACGTCCTGCACAACCTTTGCTCTTGTCCAGTTCTGGTGATTTGTGCCGTTGTTCAGTCAGCCGTCAGCCGAGCGTTAGATGAGGAGAGTCTCGGGGAAGTCTCCTGACATCAGTCAGACGCTCAGAGGAACAGAAAACACACTGACACACATCTGGCCTCGCGCTGAGAGGATCAGGAGGATCAGTGCTAAAAGCTATTTTATCAGCAGAATCTCTCCATCTCCATCATATATGTCAGATAAAACATAGTCAACTCAACTGAACATGTCAAAAGTTTGGAATGATTAAGATTATTTAATGCTTTTTAATATGTTCTGCTCACTGAGCCTGCATTTAGTGAAATATTTTATAATATTTTCAGCGTCATTCCTCCAGTCTTCAGTGTCACATGATCTTCAGAAATCATGAAAATATGATGATTTACTGCTCAAGAAACATTTCTGATTATTACTAATGTTGAACACAGTGGTGCTTCATAATATTTTTGTGGAAAAATTTAATAAGAAAGAAATATATATATATATATATATATATATATATATATATATATATATATATATATTATCAAGGATGCCTTAAATTGATCAAGTGACAGTAAATACATTAATAATGTTAATAATGATTTCTATTTCAAATAAATGCTGTTCTGTTGAACTTTCTATTCATCCAAAATATCACTGGTAAATAAAATTGTATCTGACCACTGAAACAAAATATTTAAAAAAAGTTAATTTTTTACAGTATTTTTGATGAGCAGAAGAGACTTCTTTCAAAAACATTGAAAAATATTAAGTATTTCAAACTTCTGACCAGTAGTGTATACTGTATACAATATAATTTGTAAATATGTAAATCATATTTGTTTTTCTTTTATCATGATATAAGTGACACGGTTATGAAGTGAACATTGCAAACCAGGATAAATCATTTATCTGCAATACACAGATGCTTTAAATGCAGTTCATCCAGTCAGAGTATATTTGAGTCTCGAGCTCATAGTTTGTGAAAGGATTCAGCGGGTGTTTTCAGCTGTTCTTGATCGTCGCGCGCACACACACACACACACACACACACACACACACACACACACACACACACAGCAGCTGTCTACACTGAACACTTGCACATAAAGAGCTGTTGTGCTGATCGGAGCAGAAGGGCGTTTGGACAGTCAGAGATCTGATCACTGAGCTCACGCTGAACACTGACAGGATTCTGATGATCTCACCTGCTGTATGGGACTGCACTAAAGCTGACAGTTTCCACAGGCCTTACATATGTGCATCTAATTTAATTGTGTTAAAAGTGTGTGTGTGTGTGTGTGTGTGGAGAGGGTGACTTATGACATAACCCATGTCCCCATTTTTCAAAACACTTATAAATCATACAGAATGAGTTTTTTTGAGAAAGTAAAAATGCACAAAGTTTCCTGTGAGGGTTAGGGTTAGGGGTAGGGCCATAGAATATACAGTTTCTACAGTATAAAAACCATTACGCCTATGGGATGTCCCCACTTTTCACAAAAACAAACGTGTGTGTGTGTGTGTGTTCATTAAGTAATTCTTAATTCTGCAGAGCATATGCTGCATGTGATTGTTTAAGTAGTAACACACGTTGTTGTGGAAGAAAACACATTTGTAAATGTCTTAAGACTATATATATATATATATTTGGGATGGATGGCCAAAATTTATATAATGATATATTTCTTATTTTCGGTCAATATGATTCAAACGTCGATTTAAACACTATTTTTGTAGCATTCTGAAATAGAAATCTTTTGTAGCATCATAAATGTCATTATCATCACTTTGATCAATTTTAAGAATCCTTGCTAAATAAAAGTATTAATTTCTATAATTTATTTCCCCCCTCCAAAAAAATTACTTTGGCTCAAAATAAATACAGCAATAATAATAATAATAATAATAATAAAACATTGGTAGTGTAGGCTGATTGTTTTTATAAATGTGAACAAATATGATTCAGCCAATAAAAGAGTATAAAAAAGTGATCTAAAAATTGGGCAACAAAAGCGTTGCTCATTGAGAATGCAGTCTGATTGTCTGCCAGCAGGAGGCGCAGAGAGAGCAGCAGAAACAGCCAGATTCATTCAGAGATACATTCACATAAACACCCCAGAGGTCTTTTGATTTTGAAACCTCATGTTCATTCAATGAAGTCAAAAGCCACAAATAAATACATTTATGGGAAACGCTGGTAATATATATCTACGTTTTGGAAACGTTTAAAAATAATATCACTGTCATTGAAAAAAATTAAATTGCGATACATATTGATACTGAATTATTGTCCATATATATAATAAGACCTATATATATGGGTGTGTTATTATTTTTACCTTGATACCAGTATTGAGTTTTAGTGCAGGTAAATAACGACTGAATGACTGATATAACATCAGACGCTGGTGTCCAGTAAAGGCGTCCGTGTCTGTCTGTGAGGACATGTTTCCTGTAAGTGAGCTCTGCTGGATTCATGAGCTGTGTCTGCTGCAGTCTCTGATCTCTTCATGAGGAACACAGCTGCTGTTAGTGAAGGAGTCTGATGCTGAGTGCAGTGGAGTGTTACAAGTGTGTGTAGAGCGTCCCTCAGGCCCCGCAGCGGGGTGTGATGAGCGCCCCATCACTGACATCCTGCTTCAGAGTCATCTCCTGCCTTGTCTTTGTTAGCAAGTCCTCACATTTATATATTTTGTTTGTTTGTTCGTTTTTTTTTGTTTCGTGTCAAATCAACCAAATGTGGGTCATTTTGTGTCAGAGGTCCCAGATAAAAATTAGGCCTATTTACAACTTTTTTTCTGGTGAATAAAATGCGTAAACGATAAAAAAAAGCCTAAATATTAAATACCATTGAGTGTTTATTGAGTAATCCATATGTTTGTATAAGAGGGTCAAAATGACCATTTTCAGCTGAGATTCAGAGCCAGATTGCGGGGGGTTAAGAATGACTTCAGAAAGATGGCATCATCATGATCTAATTCTTCCACAGAGATTGGTAACTTTATTAATAAAATCTGTTGACTTTAGCTATCCTTGTTGTATTATATACCAATGGTGACAATTCAAAAATGGGAAAAAACACTTTTTGTGTGCTTTTCCCCAAACTTTGCAAGAAATATTAAAGATATAATTGAAATATCCTTTTAGATTCTGGTTCTTAACAAACTATTCTGTTGATATCTTCATTGTAAAGTCCCAAATATGGTTCAGACACAAACATATGGTGATCTCAATGCGTCTCTATAAGCACATTTTTAATTTGTACACATTTAAACTGGTCAAAAACCAAATGCTTCATTTTGCCTACAGCTGATACCTTTTTCCTTTTAAGGAGGAATATCTAAAGAACAAATTATGTTGAAACCGTTGAAATGTATCTGGTATCATAACAGTTGCGTAGAACATACCTGTCTGAACACCAGAAATGATCTTTTAACCAAGATTTCATGCCTATAACTAGATTCTGGTTTTTAAAAAAACTTTTCTTTTGGCATCTTAATTTCCAAAGCCCTATATGGTTTAGTCCCACAAGCATGAGGATCTCAAAACGGCTCCATGTGCAAATTGAATTTGACCCATTTTCATTGATCAAAAATCAAATGATAAATCACTTAGCATAAATCTAGGACTGTAAATGACTGCTTCTTCAAATATAAAGATGTAAAGCTCAAACAAACCAAAGCACAGTTTGTAACCGCTGAAAGCACTCAATCACTGTGGTCCTGCCAGATGCCTCTTCAGTTGCAGGTTGTTTCTTCTTCAATGGAGGAGCATTGAGAGCAGCTTCTGGCAGCATTTGTTTCTGGTTAGCAGGACTCTTTCACAGCGCTGACCTGCACCCCGGAGAGATTCCTTCCTGCCGTTAACCCTCACCCTCCCTGTGTTAGATGTCAAATCCTGGTTCCTGGTGGCTGTAACAGGCTCAGCTTCAGTAAGAGCCTGGGCTGTGGTGCTGTGGTAATATGTGGTTATACGGTATGAAGATTGGAGGGATTGTGAGGTAATGAGTGTTATTACACATCTAGCTTCTGTCTCCTCTTCTGCAGCGATGGCAGGATGATTCGCTGACTGTTGTGTGTTTTATTCTCATTTGTAGGTCACTTTAAATGGAAGGATCTGCTAAATTAATAAATGTGCATTTTGTGGCCCAGAGGTCAGAATCCAGAGCTGAGAAACGCTTGTATTTCAGTATGAAATTTCCATATCATGCACAAAAAGAGAGTTTCTAAATGCATATTTTTAAATTAGATTTCAGTACACAATGTTGGATCATTTAAATTACTGTGATATTATATTACGCTAGTTTCTGCCTTTATAAATCCTGATTCGTTCCTCACTTTTAATTTAAGATGAAATTTTGGTTTTTACACCAAGCCACAGGACATCTTACATAGATGCAGATTTAATTTAACAGAGTGGTCATATAAGTATGACACGGCCTAAAAGTTGGACTTGACCTGAACTGCTCCAGCATCTGTGTTTGTGGAGTCTCTCTGGTGGTTTAATCGTGTCTCTGTCCTGAGTGAGCAGAATAATGCTTTCAAAGATGCTGATTTCAGAGTCTGTGTGTGTGTGTGTGTGTGTGTGTGTGTGTGTGTGAGCCTGTGATTGTGTGAGTGCTGACTCCGAGATCTGTACAGAAGGACGTAGGGTCAGCAGTGACACATGTTGTAGTCCAGCAGGTTGAGGTGTTTGCTGCTCCATGAAAGATGTCCAGCGTCTGCTTTGAGTCTCCAGGTGTTCACTGAAACCTTCTTGTACTTCTGTAGAACTGGACGGAAATACAGCGAGGCGCAGCTTGTATTGTGTTTGAAAGCAGCTGCTCTTTCTCTTTCTTCTCTTCAGTCTCTTCAGAACAGTTAGCTGCTTGTCGTGAAAGACTCTTTGTGTAAGAGTCTGTGGGAGAATGTCATCAGCCCAACCTCTGTACAGAACATTATTCAATTACTGCATCAAAAGACTGAATATAACACGAACAAATAGTGGAGAAGTGCTGCCTGCCCAAACGAATACATTCATGACAGAATTACTTCATTATTTTTATTGAATTAATTATTGCAATGATAAATAGTATAATAATAAAGTAAATTAAGTAATTTAAATATTAAATATATTAATTAAAATGGGATAAATAGAAAGATGGAAATTAAACCAAAATAATAATTTAAATTATGTTAAATAAATAAATGAATTAAGATTAATTAGGGGAAAAAATTACCAAATAATTTAAATCAATCTGTCAATAAAATCAATGAGAAAAATAGAACACTAAAACAATAAATTAAAAATTTAATAATTTATAAATTTAATAAAAAACGTAATAAATTCATTGCATTTAACTCATTTTAATAATTTTATTACAGTTTCTATTTTAATTTAATTATTAAAATTGTTATTATTATTATTATTATAGTAAAACATATAATTTAAATAAATTACATTAAAAGAAAAATCCTTAAGAAAAATAGATAAAAATAAATAAAATCAGAAAGTAAACCCAAGTAAATAAGTATTTATTTAATATTTTTTTCTCTGCTCAGAAGCCGTGGCCGGGAGGTGTAATACTGACTGGAAGCAGGAGACGAGGACATGCTTTCACATGACTGAGAGACTTTGTGACCTACACAGACCTCAATACAGGGATTTACTGTATTTACCTTCTAGTGTCTAGTTTCTTAGAGATCTGAAAAACAAACTGTGCCTTTCAGTAACTGTTTTGGTTCCAGTGTAGAGGTTTTGACAGGCTTGAGTCCCCAATATAGCTTTGGACGTTAAGGAATCTGGTTAATGGACATGTTGTCATCTAGACGACAGTGAAATGCCTGCGAGTTTGATAAATAATATTGCATTCATTGTGTAGGTCTTTGAATTATGCATTGCATTGTGCTTTAGCTCTTACTTTAAATTAGTTTAGTTTTCATTTTAATGTAATTTTCTGCAAGCATATTATCTTTATGGTTTTCTTTCAGCGTAGAAATTGAGTGTTTGTCAAGAAAACATTGATGTTGGCTTCAAAAAATGTCAGATCTACAAGTTTGAGGGATTTAGTGTTGTGCTTAATGTAAATGGGTAGTGGATTGAAGCAGGTTAATGGTGTTTTGTGTGTTCAGCTGATGGACAGATTGAAATCTTTGTGATTTTGATCGTCTGATGTGTTATAACTGTACGTCTGGTCAGAGCAGATAAAACACATCAGACTGAGACCTGTGCCAAGTTTAGTGGATTTACAGATTCACAGTAGCAGCTCGTTTGACCTCAAATCAAGACACTTCAGTCTTCTTCAGACAGACACCTGAAGATCAAGGTCACAAGGTCATCGGTCACATGACCTTGAGGTGGACATGACAAGGTTAACATTCAGTTTCTTCTGTGTGAAGATTCACCAGTGTGAGGATGTATTTGACTCAGTTTCTGCTCTGTGTTGTGTCCGGAGGTTCAGTAATACACATCATATGAGCTGTAATTGAAAGCACATTATACACCTGGTCTTTCTCTCCTGAGGCTCTTCTAACACTTCCTGAGCCAAACGCCTGTAAACATGTAATTAGGACGATGGAAGCGTTTTTTAAAAGTGCATCATGATTATCTGGGCCTCACAGAAGAGCTGGAGGGCAGAAATCATACTGTACCAGTGAAACTGAGCATTATTACACTTAAAGTCCTTCACTGCTCCTCTGATATTTAGGAGTACATTCATGACATTTTAGAATGACTTCATGCATTCATCAAGAGCCCAGTCTCATTTATTTTATAGCACTTTATACAATAGAGATCATTTCAGAACAGCTTCAAGGGAAAATAACAGAATCAGTGATTATGTCGATTCAATCAGTCGATTATCAAATTAATTCAGTTTAATCTGTAAATCAGCTCTACAGAAGACAATAGAGTCATTATTCACATCTATTCAGGTCAGTTTTGTTCTCATCTGAAAATGTCAGTGTTAAATTAAATTGATACTATTTCTGAATGAAAATTGTCGTTTGAGGAATTTATCCATAAATTAGATCAAGTTGATCTGGTTATCAACAATTTGTTTTATAAATAAATATATTTAATGAATTAATAAATTAAACTTAGAAAAATAAAATAAAAATGTTTTATAAAATAGAAAAATTTAATGAAAAAATGAATGAGACAAAATGTACATTTAAAACAATAAATAGATAAATAAATAGATTTATAAATTATAAATGAATCATCTGATTAGTGTCAGTACTATTAAACTGAAAGTTAATTGTCTTTTAATGAATGTATCCATAACTAATGTGATAAA
The DNA here is from genome assembly GCF_003368295.1 of Carassius auratus. NCBI lineage: Eukaryota > Metazoa > Chordata > Actinopteri > Cypriniformes > Cyprinidae > Carassius > Carassius auratus. The sequence continues at coordinate 4,141,530 of NC_039251.1, read as the reverse complement.
GATAATCCAGTTATAAATGAAAGATGTAATCACTGGTTTTATTTTGAAAATAGAAATGACTGTAAATACAAAAAAATAGAATTGGTCACACTAGACTTTATTAAAAGAAGAATAATTGCCTTTGTGAATTTTTATGTCTTCCATGACTGTAAAACATATTTAATTAATTAAAGAGTCCTCCTTTAAATGATTTTTAATTGATTTTTAAATGATTTTACCTGATTTTTTTTAATCACTTTTAATTTTTTTTCTAATTTTGACTTTTAAAGTTAATATTGTTAAACTATTATACACCATTGAAGTTCTCTTCTTCTTGTTCTGGAGTTTGTGATGCTGATATAGCACAGAATGATGAATACGTACAGTGTTTTGTCTTTGAAGCTGCAGATATCTGGAGACTCTTCTCTGAGCTCTGGATCTCTGTCAGGATCTGCAGGAAAACTAAACACATGTCATATTATCAGAGCCAGTTTTGGACCATGCTTTTGTGTTTTTGTAATTCTGGTTGTGAATGATCTCATAACTGTGTGTGTTTAGTGCTGATGGTCTGATATTGTTGCTCTGTTGTGATTTTGTTGAACTCTGCTAGTAGCTTCATTACTATTTTGCTTTATTAATTATTTCTGAATCAAAGCTTATATAAGAATTGAAAACTAATACCATATGAAACTAATAAACTTAAGTATGCATGTGATCCATTTGTCGGTAGTCCATAAATCAGCCAAAACACACATAAGAGTCATTCAAAAAGTCATATTTTTTGTATCATATTTTCAAAATGCATGAGTTCAAATGGCTTAGAATCAGCATAAATCTGTTTACTGTGAAAACAATTAAATTTATTCATTCAAAAAGTATTAAATATGGCTGTGGAAGAAGAAAAAAATCAATTAGATAAATGTAATGTGTTAGTTTAAAATATTTAATTTATGATTTATAGAGAAAATTGTGTATTTAAATGCATCATCATTGTTTTACAGATTTCAGCATGACTGAGAGAGTTTGTATTCATTCATATTTATCAGTTGGTTTATGTTCAATGCAATTCAGAAACATCTTTCACTTAGGAAAAAATATTTTTATCTGTTTATATAAAGATGCAAGTGTTTGATAAATATTTGATCATCTGTAATTGAAAAGATTTTGGTTTACTGTGTGTGTGTGTGAGTGTGTGTGTGTGTGTGTGTGTGTGTTTGTGTCATATCAGGACACAACTCTGTATAATGACATGGGTATGACACAGGTATTACAAGGAGAGGGTGACTTATGAGGACGTAACCCATGTCCCCATTTTTCAAAACGCTTATAAATCATACAGAATGAGTTTTTTTGAGAAAGTAAAAATGCACAAAGTTTCCTGTGAGGGTTAGGGTTAGGGGTGGGGTTGGTGAAGGGCAATAGAATATACAGTTTCTACAGTATAAAAACTATTACACCTATGGGATGAACACACTTTACACAAAAACAAACGTGTGTGTGTGTGTGTGTGTGTGTGTGTGTGTGTGTGTGTGTGTAATGTTGTTCATGTGGACTGGATGTTTTGGCCATTAAATGGCTCTGTCTCTTTAATCGAGGTCTGTCCCGTGAGGTTTGTGCAGGTTTCTTCTCTTAATATCTGCAGCAGATCAGATGCTGATCCAGAGCCCTTCATGTCTGTCTGCTGGACATGATCTGTGCATGATGTGTGTCTGTAGCTTCACATATTTGTTGTAATAGCGAGTGAAATGTATAACAGAATATTGAGATTGAGGAGTTTCAGGTTTGGTCGGTCTGGAGCATGAAGTGAATATGTTTGATATCTGCTGATGTGAAGTGAAAGAGGATATACAGTATATTTAGTTCTTGCTCTCTGAAGCTCGTTGTAATGCTCTCTCATGGATCTCTGCTTCAGGCAGAAACTAATGAATGCACAGATCAGCAGCAGATTTCCATCAGCACAGTTCATGAGTTAACTCTTGTCTCTGATTATCATAAAGCTTTCAAGATTGAATTCCTCAGTCAAGTCCAGCAGCAGATTAATGGACAATAAGATCAATCTTGTGCTGTATCTGTGTTTCAGAATATGATACATTTGAAGGATTTGTGAGTCTAAAGAGAGAGTTCACCAAAATATCTTTGTCATTATTTACTCACCATGCAAACATTTCTGACTAACTTTCTTTCTTGAAAAGCAAAAGCTGAACGTAATATTTCAAATAAAGAAATAGTTATGTAGTTACTAAGTTGTTGTTGTTACAAAATCTAAAATTAATAATTATACATCAATAATGTAACAATAGTATCAATGATGACAATAATAATAATATTCATTGTTTTGTTAAAATTATCTTCTGTTTACTCACCATGCAAATTAATTGCTTCATTGAAAAACAAAAGCTGAATGTCATATAATTCAAATAACAATTATATTATTAGTATTAATAATAATAACAATAATAATATTAATGATGATGATAATAATATATTTTGGGTTTGTTATTTTTAATTAAACTTATTTTTTCGTCTATTTTGTCTTATATATAAAGGCACCATATTTTATAATACTTGAAACAATTCTTGAAATAAAGAGCACAAGTCATATAAACCACTATTATATTACTTTTATGTTGCTTTTTTATACTTTTTGAAACTTGACAGATTGATTTTTTTTTTTTTCACTGCTGTGATCCACATAATGTTCCAAAGTCAAATTCTTAAGTGTTTTTTTATTGAACATGAAGGATGATGACAGAATTGTCTTCTTTTTTTCATTGATGTACATTATTGTTTTACTCTGTCTGGTTGTTAGTGTCGGAGCAGAGCTCGAGTTCCTCTTCAGTTTTATCTGTGCTCTCTCAGTCTGGGACGCATCCGTCTCCTCGGCTCTGATGGGTTTTCAGGGTGTCTGGTTATGGTCAGTGTGTGATGAAAACAAGCCAAACCTGCTCCGCTTCCACCGTTCAGACGCTGTGTCACTGGGGAGCGATGCAGAGCTCAGAGACCTGATGTCTGTCCAGCAGACCAAAACCAGTCCGCCGTCCAGAATAACACTCCTGCAGTGAAACAGTGATCTGGTCTGAATCGGGAGAGAAATCTGCACAGATCAAGCAGCGTTTAAACAGCTCTAAACTAATCTGTGGCTGGATTTTGATGTAGTATTTGAGTTAAAAATATCTTATTGCTTGGATTTGTTTCATCTTTTGTCTTCTCCAGATGTATGGATTACTTGTGGATTATTGTGATGTTTTATCAGCTGTTCCCATTCACTGCAGAGCACCCATTGCTGAACAATTCATCCCAGAGATTTTCCTGCTGAAACATCTACAAGGTGTTTAACTCTCATTATAAATGTGAGAATGTGTGTTACCATTCAGGAAAAGTGTCTCTGTTGATCACACACTCACAATCCGGTTGTGTTTTCAGCTTTGCTGGTTTGTGTTGTGTTATGTTGAGCAGCCCTGGGTTACCATCAGCATCTGTCAGAGACTTGCACACGAGGATGTCTATTATTTTCACAGGAAGGGAAATGAATAGCAGTGTGTGGGTGCGGTTATGAGGAGAAAAGACAGCCGTCTTCATTAATGATCACTGACACAATCCACAGACTCTTTAGATAAATACTCTCACTGTCGAGAAACAATGCACCTGTGCTTTTATCAGAACGGATCAGTTCCTACATCAGAGTTAGTGCATGAAGCAATGAAACCAGAGACTCTTCTGTCAATGAAATATGATCACAAGTGCTCCGGAGACACACGCATCTTAAACTAACTTTTATTGGTTGTGTGTGTGTGTGTGTGTATCCCAGTCCTGAGACACAGTGTAGAATTATCTCTGTTTCTGATGAGCTTTGCTCCAGATGAAGAGGAGAAATGTTTCTTTGTAAAATGATGAAAGCTGCGTGAGGAAAAGCAGGCAGAAGTGTGTCATATATTCACCCGAAGATAAAGAGTACGATGTCATGAGTCACATATGACAAATCACACACATATGACTGCACAAACGAACATGATCTCAACTAAACAGAAACACAATGAAGTCCAGAAGAAGAGATGTGGACCTCATAATAACTCTTCCTCCAGTGAAACAGTGCATCTCCTGTTGTCTCTCACAGATTAGTTTAGATCTGTTTAAACGCTGCTTGATCTGTGCAGAGCTCTCTCCTGATTCAGACCAGAACACTGTTTTTAGTGTTTAGTTTTTAAAATCATCTTAATGCTGGATATGTTTCATCTTTTGTCTTCTCCAGATGTGAACTGATGGACTGGAGTGCTGTGGATTATTGTGATGTTTTTATCATTTCTTATTTTTCTGATATATTGTATTGCCTTCCCAACTTTAAGCTTTTACTTCAAACTTTCTGGCTTGGCTTTTTCAAGCCAACTTAAAGATTGCCTACAAACTTTACTATCTAGTTATACTTCTATTGTCTTTGAAATAAGGCTAAAGAAGAAACGTGTGGCGTAAACACCAATCTTTAAGTTAATTACTCAAAGTTAAAGAAATGATAACTGAAATGTAAGATTATATTACACACAACATTAAGTTGCATTATTATTATTTCAACAGAACCCTTTAAAATAATGTTTGCACCTTATGAAGTTTAATTAAATCAATACATTTGAGATTTTAACTTGCAGCCTTGCATTTATTTAAGTTTAAGTGTGTGCGTGTGTGTGTGTGTGTGTGTGTGTGTCTGTGTGTGTGTGTGTGTGTGTGTGTGTGCGTGTGTGTGTGCGTGTGTGTGTGCGTGCGTGCTGCGTGCGTGCGTGTGTGTGTGTGTGTGTGTGTGTGTGTGTGTGTGTGAGACGTGATATAATTGTATTAAGTGTATCTCCATCAGCGCTCCTCTGTTTCCGCTCAAGTTCAAGGCCTGATGATTAATGATAATAATCACCTCAGCACTGATGGTTATTAACACCACAGGCTCATTATCTGTCAGACCTCACATCCTGGTCACATTTAGCACGTTTTCAGTGGACAGAGATATGAAAGGTTGGAGATTCCAGCAGCTGTTTCCCATTTAGTCCCAATTAAACCACTGAGTTGTTCCTGTCAGAAGAAAGAAGCAGTTTTGGTTTCTGTTGCCAGCTGGGTCATCATGGCATAATATCCAATAAACTTTAGATGTGGAAAGGCTTCTGAATGGTGAAGGCATGGGAGAAAGTTTCTACTCTTAATATAAGAAGAAAGACCTGGATATCTGTGATGTTAACAGCACTGTTGATGAAACAGATCTTTCAGAGATCTGATTTGTGTGTACTCTGACTATAATAAAGCATGTTGTGTTTTTGGTTTTTGGCAGCAGTGTAATAACAGAAAACCCCAGTGTAAAATCTATCTGTCATTTCACTGCCAGCATCTTAAGATTCGGTCTGTTTCCTCGTTCAGTCTGTTTGTGTAATGATCGTTTGTCTGTCTGTTTTTAATGTTTATATCATCTACTCAACCGAGGAGGCTGTTTCTATAGCAGATCTGTTTTGATTTCTGTTCAGGACGGTCGGTGTTGGTTATTAAAAGAGAATCCATCAATTCCTGAAATGAGAGTTTAGCTCTTATATGTGTGTGTGCTGGCAGTTCACAGCATCTTTAGGAGTTAAAAAAAAAAAACTGATTTCATAAGGCCCTATAACATCAGGCTTATTAGATTAGATTTAGATAGAACGTGACTGTGTGACTTGTTCTGAAGAAACAGCAAAGAGTTGCATGATCAGAAGTCCTGTCCGTCCACAACTAAATACTAAATACTGATCATTTCAGTCATAAGCAGTGGAAACCGAGTTCAGTAGCTGCTAAAACTCTGGATATGTGCTATCTGGTAGTTATTTTTTATTGTATCAAGCAAAAATTTTATCTTTTATGTTCAAGACTGAATATAAAGTTAAAGTTATTTTGCTTCTCAAGTAAATGTGTTTTATTGATGTGTTTTTAAGAATATACTGAAAAATCACTGGTAACAATTTACTGAAATGTGCAAAGCATTATAATGCATATCTTTTCATGAGTAGATGCAAAGAAATGCATTATAATATTTGCAGTTGTAATATGGAATAGATATAACTTATAACTATACAATTATTCATGAGTTCATACAATGCACATACTATAATGTATATTACAATGCATACAATATATTATATCGTGTCATGTTTAGAGTAAATTGTTATGCAAATAATTGAATAATTTTTCACTGAAACAGGAATAATTAACTTTTATATGACCTTTCCTCTTGCTGTATATTATATATTACGGTACATTTTTCTCAGTATATTAGTACAGGAACATAACCGGGATCTTGAGTCTGTCACACTGCTTCACACCCGTCTGAGTGAACACGCAATCTCCCAGAGCTGTGAACATCAGCTACACCCAAACACACGTCTGCTGACCTACAACACACACACACACCCAAACACACGTCTGCTGACCTACAACACACACACACACACACACACACACACACCCAAACACACGTCTACTGACCTACAACAGACACCACACACACACACCCAAACACACACGTCTACTGACCTACAACACACACACACACACACACACCCAAACACACACGTCTACTGACCTACAACACACACACACACAGACACACCCAAACACACGTCTGCTGACCTACAACACACACACACACACACACACACACACACACACACAGACACACCCAAACACACGTCTACTGACCTACAACAGACACCACACACACACACACACACACACACACACCCAAACACACACGTCTACTGACCTACAACACACACACACACAGACACACCCAAACACACGTCTGCTGACCTACAACACACACACACACACACACACACACACACAGACACACCCAAACACACGTCTACTGACCTACAACAGACACCACACACACACACACACACACACACCCAAACACACACGTCTACTGACCTACAACACACACACACACAGACACACCCAAACACACGTCTGCTGACCTACAACACACACACAGACACACCCAAACACACGTCTGCTGACCTACAACACACACACACACACACACACACACAGACACACCCAAACACACGTCTGCTGACCTACAACACACACACACACACACACAGACACACCCAAACACACGTCTGCTGACCTACAACACACACACACACACACACACACACACACAGACACACCCAAACACACGTCTACTGACCTACAACAGACACCACACACACACACACACACACACACCCAAACACACACGTCTACTGACCTACAACACACACACACACAGACACACCCAAACACACGTCTGCTGACCTACAACACACACACAGACACACCCAAACACACGTCTGCTGACCTACAACACACACACACACACACACACACACAGACACACCCAAACACACGTCTGCTGACCTACAACACACACACACACACACACAGACACACCCAAACACACGTCTGCTGACCTACAACACACACACACACACACACACACACACACAGACACACACACCCAAACACACGTCTGCTGACCTACAACACACACACACACACACAGACACACCCAAACACACGTCTACTGACCTACAACACACACACACACACACACACACACACACCACACACAGACACACCCAAACACACGTCTGCTGACCTACAACACACACACACACACACACACACACCACACACAGACACACCCAAACACACGTCTACTGACCTACAACACACACACACACACACACACACACCACACACAGACACACCCAAACACACGTCTACTGACCTACAACACACACACACACACACACACACACACACACACCCAAACACACGTCTACTGACCTACAACAGACACCACACACACACACACACACACACCCAAACACACGTCTACTGACCTACAACACACACACACACACACACACGTCTACTGACCTACAACAGACACCACACACACACACACACACACACACACACACAGACACACACACACCCAAATACACGTCTACTGACCTACAACACACACACACACCCAAACACACACGTCTACTGGCCTACAACAGACACCAGTCACACACACACACACACACACACACATGTTTAACACTTAAAGGGACGGTTCACGTCAGCATTGTTTCAGTCTCGTTCCCGTTCAGTGGGTTTCTTGGTCCAGATGTTGACACAGTTTAATTTGTAAATGGCATGTTTTTCTTTCAGGATCAGGAAGTTTGTGACAGTTTCTCTCTGGATCACTATGATCCTGATACAGCAAGAGCTCTAAATGAGGCTATAAATCTCCCATTTTCAGTTAATAATTATCACAATTATATATTTATTATGCTCAACGTTAAAACATTTAAAAGTGCATCCCTTTTTTGCATGTGTACAACCAGTCATAAGTTTAGAAAAGTGTTTTTTCAAGTCATTATTGTTTCTGAAAGACATATTTTCTGCTCACCAAGGGTGTATTTATTTAATCAAAAATACAGTAAGATTGTGAAATAGTTTTATAATTTTAAATAACTGGTTTCTATTTGAATCTGTTTTAAAATGTAATTTATTTCACGCATATTAGGATCAATTTCTGATGGATCATGTGACACTGAAGACTGCAGTAATGATGCTCTGGAAGAAATTACATCTGACAGTATATTCATATGTAAAACATTTAATTTAAATTATCATAATATTTCACTATTTTGCTGTTTTTACAGTTAACTTTAAATCAAATAATGCAACCTTCTTTTTTTCTTTCTTTACTGAGGTCTTATAATAGCCTTCTACTTAATCACTGCAGTGTGTGAACAAAATCGAAATGTGTATGCAAAAAAAGAAAAATCGGATTCCTGGGACAAGGATAATCCTGATTGGTTTTCTTTATTTTGATATGTTTTCCAATCGTTTTAAAAAGCTTTGAGCTGCACATACTGAAGGTTTAACCCAGATCAAAACCAAGACTGAATGGCATGATCTAATCCAACGTCATAATTCTTGTTTTCTCTTGATTTGATCCGATCTGATAGCAGAAATCTAATTACATTTCTTTTGAACAACTGTTCTCTGATGTTTTGTATGTTTGAGGATCTGTTTTCCATTTTAATAAAGTGGATGATGTGTACTGCTCCAGTACTGCTTTAGTTTTCTGTGTGGAAAAGCAAATCCAACACTTTCTCAGTGTAGTTCATGTGAGCCAGTGTTGTGATACATTTTAAAGTGCTTTTTTCACTTCTTTTAAGAGCTTGATCAGTATAAATCTCCATCAACAATTTCAGTTCTGTCTAAAACCGGATGATCTGAGTAAATTCAGTAAGTTTAGAGTCAGTAAGCCATGTGTCTAGTGTGCTGTTCAGTGAGTCTCAGATGCTGTTGACTCTCGCTGCTTTTATCTTTTAAATATCGTGTGGTTTATGTGTATCAACATGCTCCAATAAACCCTGTGTTTGGACTGGAGTTTGAGGTCAAATAAATATATAGATGCATCATATGGAACTTTTTTGATCAGTTTTAACTTTCAGGTCTGTGTCTTTATTTAAGAGGCTTTTTGTCTTCTGGTGAAGGATGATAATCACAGGTTTGGATCAACACAAGGTGAGATTTGGATCTTTAGCTTAATTCCGTGCATTCTTAGTCATTTAAGTAATAAAAAAAAATGAATTGACCTGTGAAGACTTCGTAACACAAGTTAATGATTATATCTAGGGTTATTATAATCAACTAAACATAAAACCATTTCAATTAAAATTCATTATTTAAAAAGAAATCAAATGAAATAAAATATTTAAAAAAAACTAAACTTGTTTTATTTCAGCTAGTTGGCAACATTTCTCACTTCTGTTTAGTTTAAACCTTTTTTTTTTTTGCTTGAAATAAAATTAACTTGAATGAATAAAATTGTTTTAAGATTTTAATTTAAAAATATAACTTGTAACAATACTTTAATTATCAAATATTATGTAATTATTAAAATATCTTTTTAACTTGAAGTTCTAAAAGAGAACTTTTAGAGATTTTAGTTTAGATGTAGTTTTATTTTAGTTTATTTAAATGTTTAGTTTTGGTATTCTCTCTCTGTCTGTGTGTGTGTGTGTGTGTGTGTACACTAATAAAATGGCAACAAAAAAAAAACATAAACACATTTAAACAATTAAACATAAATCAATTAAAACAATAAAATATTTTAACCCAGTCTAATTTTAACCCAGACTATTTTGATAAAGAAAGGTTAGTCTCATTTCAAAACCAATGTATTTTCTCTTGTTCGTCACCGCTATAGAAATGATTTATATAGGAATATCAGTCTGTTTTCTGTTTGCAGATATTGGTTGAAGCTGTCAGATGGTTTTATGATTAAGAAACCATCAGCGTTTTAATATCATATAATGATTTTATAGGACCCGAGTGTCTCATTAGAGAAAGAAAACAGCAAACAGCCTCAGTAATGATATTAATACGGTCTGCAGCTCGTTAGTTTTTATTAGTCGGAGATCTTTGTGCTTTTCCTCCAGTTCTTCTGAGGAGATGTTTCATCTGCTCTGTCACTGAGACGAGACACACGCTTCAGGAAGATCATTCAACATTCACAGAGGTAAATGACCCACAGGTTAAACACGATCAGAGGTCAGACCTGATCTGAACGACAGCTCTGTCCTGTGTGACTCAGAAGTGTGAGAAAAAAGTCAAATTTGTAAGATAAAAAATGTACTATTAGCTTTATTTTTTAATTCCATGGTGAAAGCAAGCTTATAAAATGCAGCTCATCCAATCAGGACATAATTTATATATCATATGTGACTATAAAACATTATATGATTATAAGATGTGAATTCCGTGTATCTCAGTTGCTAATTAACCTTTTAACTGTCACCCCCATTTTTGAACATTGACATGAAAGTACACTATTCACACTTAAATTGTTATAATTCATAAACGCTTTTGAATACAGACCAAAGGTTGGTATCTTTTTAAAGAAGACAATCTGCAGATTATTGCAGAAGTGAAATCATTTAAAAAAATGAAAGCATAAAACAGTTATAGAAGTTTACATTTACTGTAAATACATTTATTATTTTATTTTTATTATATTTTATATAAAATAAATATTTTATAAAATATGTTTTAATCCAAAATTGCTACAAAATGAAAGCCACATGTCTAAATAAGTTGTGTTCCAAATTTAAAGTTGATATAAAAAAAATGTAGGTTCATATGCAATTTTGTTTAGGCGTTATACCACAAAAAGCCACCGGGGGCCATTGAAACTCCATTGAATTTTTTGGATGCATTTTTCTGTCACAAATGTATAAATTTCTCTCTCAATATTATGTCTATGACAAAATAACCACCAAATATGGAATCTTGAGACTCAGACCTTTCCAACAATATGTATTTTGTCGAGATTATGAAAAGTTTTGATTCTAAAAGACCGTAATATATATGGAATATGACACCTCCCACTAAGGGGGAGGAGCACGCTAAAAGATTTAAAAGTATGATTTCCATGGTAACGCAGCGTCCGATTTCAAAATGGTTTTCATAGGATGAATTTGGAGTATTTAAGCTTTCAAATGATATATAATTTATGATGATTACTAAAACATGTGATAGGGAAAAAGGAAGCGGAATAGATTTTTTGTGACAAGGGTCAGAACTCCTGTTATGATGTATATGTTTTGAGGTGCACTCTTTTTATAAATTAATCTTTTACTGTTCCTTCATAATTTTTAACAACAAAACGTGGTCAAATATCTATTTAGGAGTCTTAGACCTTTCCAACGATATATAGTTTGTCATTATTAGATTAGGATATAATTGTAATATATTGAAGTAAATTTAGGCGTCCCGTATACGGGACGGTGACATTTAACAGGTTAAAGTACTTATGAAGATGTCTTGTGCAACAAATGGCTTGTGTATGAGTTCAGTGGTTGACGGTGATTTAACACACAGCTCTGTTGTTCTTGTGTAATCAGGTAATAAAAGCAGCAGTCCACAGTATTTTAACCCAGTCTTTTAATCAGTGCTGAACCAAGAAGCATTCACTGAACCGCTGGGTAAACAACCACATCAGTACACTATATACTTTAATATCACAAGATGGGAATGTTTCTGCTGTTTGAAACAAATAGTGACACATAGTTCATTCTCTGGCACAATTATTTATAGTAAAGAATGGTCTCGGATTGCAGATGGTCAGGAGACAGACTTAAAATAGACTGAGGTGTATCATGACTTTAAAAGACATTGTTGCTAACTTGAATCACGTCATTAGCTAGACATACTGTGTCTTAGATTAACATATTGTTCATGTGCATGAAAACAACATTTGGTTTTAGTTTTATGATCCAGCGCAACTGCCTTGAAGCAAACTCCAGAACTCCTCGAAATCAATAAATGCACTTCTCATTGGTAATGTTATGTAATGCATTAACTAGCATTAACCGATATGAGCTCAGATCTTGTGTTTGTTTTTATGCATGATCCAATGCAATTGCCTTAAAACAAACTCTCAGCAAAAGTGCTCTGAATAAAATCATTTGATCTGCTCCGTCTCTCTCTGTGTGTGTGTGTGTTTAACTGATGGTGTTTGAGTAGCAGGAGCAGTAGATGGGTGTTTGCCCTGTTTCAGAGGAGGGCTGATGATCTGAGGAGGTTTCTTCTCTTGGTTTAGCTCCTCCCACTCAAGCCTGCTTTCACAGAGGCTTTTCTCCAGCTCTACTCTTGAGTTTCTGTGTCCAGACAGTGAAGCACCTCACAGGATCCTCACAGAGTTATTTATCACGTGAGGCTTTGAAAAAGAAACCAGCTTTTAGACCTGCTGCTGTTTAGTTCTGTTGCATTTATCAAGTATATGAACACCGGGTGAACATTTAACAAAGGATGCTGTGATATTTTATTCTGGTGGATTCTGTGTGAAGCTGATCTGAGAGGGAACTGCTTGAAGGAAATGAAGTGTGGGAAGGCAGTCATTCACAAGAACATCAAGGTGAGATTCTTTTCAGTCATTCTGTTTGGTTTAGAATCTGTTCCGTGGCTCAGGGGTTTTAAGTGAAAACTTAAGATTATGAAAGCATTATGATCTAAATGTGTTTTTCTCTGTTATCTGTTATCTGTTGCTGTATTCCACACATATAATATACAAATATTTTAAATATTTATTTATCATTACATTTTATTTATATATGTTTATTCATAAATACAATTAATTTCATTTAAAACCACTTTTAGGCCATTGCAGTGCACACTGAATTTTTTTTTTTTTACCTAAAAATGGTTGCATCTAAATGCATTTAAAATATTATTTAATATTGCTGAATACACATGCATTAATTTATACTGACAACATTTTAAGGATTAAATATATCAGTTAGAACAATTTTGTATAGATACTATTCTATATATTTCTATATGCAGTACAACAACAGATATATGTATATACTTAATTATTGAGCAATCATGCGTTCAGTCTGTAATTGTTGATGGATGACTGTTGAGCTTTTATTTGGCTTTAGCTGGCTTAATTTAATTCCTAATGAGCTTTTGAAACGAGTTATCCTCGAGGAATGCAAAAGGAATTCTTGCATGGTTTAGAACTGACCCTAAAGACCTCGAGGAGTTAAAAAAGATCCTGCTGAAGGAACTGTGTGAAAAAATAAACTTAAGATCGTTCAGTTTATCCAGTAGGATAGTGTTTGATTCCATAGATGCCCTATCTGTTACAAATTGTGATAGATATTATATTTAAATGACTTTAAATGTGCTTGCAACACCAAGGTCATGGGTTCAGTTCCCAGAGAATGCATGAGTTGATTAACTGTGAACATTAAAAGGATAAAAGCATCTGTCAAATGCATGCATGTGACTGTTTCTGTGGACACCTGTTGGCTGTGTGTGAGGTGTGATACTGTGTTTCAGCGCTAGAGGGCCGAGAAGTCTTCAGAAGCAGACATCATGGGCTCTTCATGCATGGGCCTGATGCTGGTGCTGATGCTGCTGGTCAGTTTTCGTGTCTCCGGTGGGGTTTGTCCACGGCTGTGCGCCTGCTCCGCTCCCGCTGAAGTACACTGCACCTTCCGTGCGCTCCTGACCATTCCCACAGGCATCTCCAGACAGGTCCAGCGCATTAACTTTGGGTAAGTCATGGCAGAAACTGGAGGTTTATCATAGGATCATGTATACGAAATATTAAGAGTTTGCATGCATTTTACAGTCAAGCCACATTTATTTCAGTTGAACTTATGCAATACTGATTGTTTCAAAGCAGTTGCACAGTAATTTAATGATGCAAATTTGATCAGATATGAAACTAATTGTAGCAGCTCCACAGAAAACTGATTAGTTGTCACATTTGACTGACTGTTATAAGAGGCGCAAGACAAAAAAATACTTTCAGCAAAACTTAAACTAAAGCAATTATTAGATTTACTGAATAAATTGATGGTAGTTCTATTCAAGCAATAACACAAAAATAGTGTGCACATCCCAAACATCCAAATAGGATGCAGGTGCAAAACAACTGAATAATATAATCAAAAAAAGAAGTGAAGTCTGCACACTAAAAATACTGCTCCAGAGGAATTTAATTAATCTCAAGCAACGTTTCGACCTTCAGGTCTTCATCAGGCACGCCAACTGATGCCTGATGAAGACCTGAAGGTTGAAACGTTGCTTGAGATTAATTAAATTCCTCTGGAGCAGTATTTTTAGTGTGCAGACTTCACTTCTTTTTTTTAGTTCTATTCAAGCAAACATATTCTGGTCTCAAAATGTTTCTCGGGTCTCTCGTGTATGTAAAAATCATGAGTCTTGCAAAATTTGATACTTTATTACCTTGGCAATAAGATTGCAGGATAGAAAAAAAAACAGCTCTTGAGACAACTTCTAATCGACAACTAGCCCCAGCCTTCCATACTTTAATATGTGTACATAAAAATGTAGCATTTATTATATTTATGCATGTAGTAGACATTTCTATCCAGAGTAAGTTACAAAAGAGGAATAACAATATTTTTACACTTCTGCATAAGATAACATTTGCTCTCTAACAGGTTTAACACAATAAATCACATCACAGACGTCTCCTTTGCTGGCCTTCAAAAACTAGAGCTGCTGATGATGCACAGCAACAATGTGCAGAAAATACCCGAAGCTGCTTTTCAGGATCTGGTTTCATTGCAGGTAAAATCACAGTCATCTGGGGAAGCACTCTAGCAGTCATTCATGTACGTAGTTCTAATGAATTAGTTCTAACTAAAAAAGATTCAAAGTAAAAGTGTCTATGGTGTTGTGTTAGATTTCAAATGCTAAACAAAGACAGCTGTAAGCGCTGCCTTGTGTTTGTCAAAATGACACAGAGTTCACTGTTTCCTGCAGGTTTTAAAAATGAGCTACAACAAACTGCGAGTCATTACCGGTCACACCTTCTCTGGTTTGACGGCCCTTGTTAGACTCCATCTGGACCACAACCGCATCGAGTTCATCCACCCGGATGCGTTCAGTGGTTTGACCTCACTGCGTCTGCTCCATCTAGAGGCCAACCATCTACAGAAGCTCCATCCTGGTACTTTCAGTACGTTCTCGCTGCTGCAGCGTTTCCCCATGTCCACCCTGAAGCACCTGTACCTCTCTGAAAACCTCCTCAGCACACTGCCCAGAAACATGCTGGAGAACATGCCGCAGCTGGAGAACCTCTTCTTATACGGAAACCCATGGAGCTGCGACTGTCGGATGAGCTGGTTACAGGACTGGAGCGCACGAAATCCAGGTAATTAAACTGTTTCTGGGTACTACAGATGATCGGTGTCCAGATATCACTCTGTGTAATCTTAGATGTAAACTATATCTGAATTTCTTTAAGGAAATCTCTGTGTTGAATAGTGTTGTTTGAGGTCAGCTCAGGTTGTAGGCATTGGTTCTGTGTAAATAAAATGCTGCCAATATTTGAAAATCTGGAATCTGAGTGAGCAAAAAAAAATATAAATATTGAGAAAATGACATTTTGATATATTTATGGTAGGAGATTTACAAAATTTCTTCATGGAACAACATCTCTACTTAATATCCTAATCATTTTTGCCATTAAAGAAAAATCGATAATTTATTTAAAAAATAAAAAGAGACAATTTTTAGATGTTTGAATATTTAGAACACTGAGTGAAGAACAAATTCCATCTTTTGAAGTCTGGATTTGTTTTGTTTTTCTAGGAGTTATGAAATGCAAAAAGGACAGATCATTTGCCAGCGGTCAGCTCTGTCCACTGTGTGCGTCTCCTAAACACCTTAAAAGACAAGACATCTTGGATCTCAAAGAGTTCATCTGCTCTGGACCAGTTATCAGCTCTCCAGGGAAGAATGCCTCACAAGAGGAAAACATGAGTGAACTTCTGCCCATCGACAGGATCAAACCACCATTTGGAAACATCTCCCTTGGTTTATCCGATGAGCATGGGACTAAAGTGGACTTGATCTGTCAAATACTTGAACCAATAGAACCCACTAAAATCAGCTGGAATTATACAAAATCTCTGGAGATCGCTGCTAACGTGACTCTCTTCTTTGACCTGGAGTGTCCTGTGGACAGAGACAACTATGAGAGCTTCTGGAGGCTTCTTGCGTACTATAGTGAAGTGCCTGTGCATCTTCGAAGGGAAATCATGTTAAGCAGAGAGCCAGAGCTGAGCTACAGATACAGACAGGACATCGAAAGGGATACCTATTTTTACACTGGCGTCAGAGCCAATGTTGTAGCCCGTCCATCTTGGCTCATGCAGTCCTCCGTGAACATTAAATTAAACAGGCCTTATTCCTCCTCCAAGAGTATGAGACTCATTCTTAACACTCATTTGACTACCACTACAGACAAGGAGCCCGTCAGATCTTGGGTCATGATTGAACATGACAATGAAACCCAGACAAGCTTCAGTTCTGTTGTGGGTGGCGCGATTGAAATGGATTGCCATGTGCAAAGCTCAGGAAACGCTGCTGTTCACTGGATGATGCCTGATGGGTCAAAGATTAAAGCTGCGTTTGACTCAACCGACAAAAGAGTCACTGTTTCTAGCAGTGGCAAACTTCACATTAAATCTGTCGAGCACAGAGACTCTGGAGTTTATTATTGCATTGCTGAGGTTGCAGGAGATACAGATGTTCTGCCTTTCCGTTTTTCCGTTACAGAGTCCTCAACCCCGCTTCCAGGTGAAGAATTTGGAAATGCTTTAACAAAGTTTGTTGGCGAGTCTGCATCTTTGCCGTGTCTTACTACTGCAACTCCAGATGCTATGGTGAATTGGATATTTCCAGATGGCAGCGTACTGAATGCCAAAGCAAATTCATCCAGGGCTTTAGTCTTTCCCAATGGGACTTTGTTCATTCCTTATAGCCAGCTCAACAACAATGGATATCACAAATGTGTCGCCATGAACCAACATGGTGTGGATGTACTGGTGACTAAACTAACTGTTATGAGACGGAAAGGAATTCAACCACTGCGACAGTATCCAATACGGCCACAGTCTGCCGCGGGAGTTTTCTCTAAGGTAAAAGCCTATTTGGAGGACGTAGAGGAAGCTTCCGGAGATGAAACTCGAGTACCAAACAGAAGCTTTATTAATCGAAGAAAGGGTCCAAATGCAAGAACTCAAGGGCGTTATTTTGGCAACATCCGCCATAGGCGACCCTTTAGAAAGGGCATGCATGAACAACCAAACAGAACTGGCTCAACAAACCAAAGAACTGTTAATACCAAGAACAATATAGACCCTAAGAAGTGGGCTATTCTTTTGGCCAAAATCCGTGAGAAAACCTCTCAAAAGAACTCATCAGTTAACATTGTCCAACATGGTGCTGCAGAGATGGAAAATGTAGATCATCCGGGGTTGACTGACGACATTGAGAGTTCTTCTGGGGACTCCGGCCCACAGGAAGAGTCAAACACTTTCAGCACGCCACACCAAGCGGATGTTTTCCACAAGCATGCAATTACACCTCATATCAAGGGACAAAATAATAACGTATACCTAACGGCTCCTCCAGAATTACAAACTAGCTCAGATGAGGTACCTTACATCTCAAATCCCACATCTGGACACCATTATGTTATGAAAGAGGTGAATGTTGAAGAAAGAGGGCATGTGAGCACCATAAGTGCTGAAAATGACCAAGTAAATTCCAGGTCTGTCATCAAACCGGAGTCTGAGAAAGAAAATGAGCTTAGTTTCTCAGAAAATACCAGCGTCCAGTCACAGATTGGGGGTTTTGATTTTGGACAGCCTGACAGCAATTCATTTGCTACTACATCAAGCCCACACTCACCATCCAGAGCAAAAGATCAATGGAGCTCCAGGAGAAGATTTGGAGTTAGGCAACGAATAAAATTAAGACTCCCATTCTCAAAGCTTCCAACAAGAAGACCATGGTCAACCTCTACAGCTGCAGGAGTTCATGCACCAACTTTGAAAGCAGATCCAACAAGCCCAGCTGAAGACACAATTATCTATCCAACTTCTACAGCTACTGGTCTCATTTACTCCAGAACCCCATCTAAAGACACGTTGATCCATCCGACTAGTACAACCACTGCTCACATTTTGTCCACTTATCCAGCTGGAAGCTTGTCAGTCCATCCAACTATCCCAGTAACCACTCACATTTACTCTAAAACCTTAGCTGAAAGCAAGTCGGAATATCTGACTACTAGTCCCACTCATCCTACTGTGCCGAGGGTATTCCCAAATGCCATTAATGAGGAAAACACCATCCAGCTCCCGGATGAGAAAACTAGTTCAAAAATACACAAAGTAAATGCAAACAATTTCCTCCGAATCCAACAGATGCCTACAAATTCTAGAACTCCATCTGCATCTCCCTTCATGAGCACAACATCAGAGTTGGATAATAAAGACATTAGTTATTTTGAGGAGGAAGAGGACAGAAGCATTGCATCTGCAGAGAAGATGGATGAGAACTTGGTTCCCACGAGTGTATATCCGACATCTCGACTTGGCGTCGAAATGGTCCCACTGACAACTGCCCAGCAGGAGTTCACAGGCATGCTTTCGACAGCGTTACCAAAGGCCAACAAAGAGATTCATCCAACAGAGATCAGCTTTACTTTCGACACAGACGGGCTGGATGTCTTCCACTTACCTGAATCACACTTCAGCAATGTTCTAAGAGAGAATGATACATTGGAAGTAAGTTCTACAGAAGAATATTTAGTCACCTCCATGCCACAACCCCTTGACTACCCACTTGCACAACCAACTGAAAGCTTTAAAGAAGACAAATCCATTCACAACCAAGTATCTTTTCCTTCAACACCAGAATCCATAATATCTGTTGGGAGACAAACAGAGTCTTTAGCCACAAGATCACAATCGCCTACTCTTACTACTCAAACTAATGAGATTTACTTATTACAACCAAACTCTGTTTCTAAGCAAGACCAGAGGGAAAGGTTTGTCCATGAACTCAATGAACCTTTGATTCGTCCTACAACACTGAATACTTTGCACACAATTACATTACCAGCAACTACAGCCATAATTCCCAATATAACCCAGCTCATTGGAAAAACAAAAGCATCTACTACACTGTCGATAGCTGCTACTACTGCTGGGCCTACTTCGACTACTTCAGCTACTATGATGACGACGACTACTACTACTACTACACCTGCTATAAAGTCAATACCAAGTTATCTCTTACCAGACAATAGAATCCCATTTTATTCAAGAAAACCTGGAACAAACTACATTGATTCTAGGCACAGGGGAAGATTTCCCAGCACTAACCACAGGTATCCTTACTATAACAGTAGAAATCCTTCTGTGGATATTAGCCCTAATATTATCAGAAAACCTTCTGGCACCACCTCACCTGTGGATTTTAACTCTCTCAACCATGACAAATCAACTACTACACCTAAGATACCTACAGCAACTGCTCGATCTGCCACCTCGAGTCCCACGACTGTGTCAAGCACCACGCAGCAAAACAACCAAATTCAGATCGATGAAGCAGTGAACAAACAGTCAGGTGCAGTTATGATTCCTCAAGGACCGCAAATGCTTCCTGTACTGCAAATGAAGCCCAGGATCACTGCTGCCAAACTCAGCACAGTCACTGTGAATGCTGGGACAGATGTGCAGTTATCATGTGATTCTGTGGGGGAGCCAAAAACCCTCCTGACATGGACCAAAGTCTCCACAGGTAACTCAAATACTGTATGATATGGCATGCAGGTACAGTTACAGTGAATTATATGCAGGAATTGGAGAATTATTTTAATGCATAAACCTTATATTTTACAATAGAAGATAAATGAGTTCCCTAAAAATTATTTGTGTTTTGTTTTGTTGTTTTGCTTTATTATTATTTTTTATTATTTCATTTACATTTTTATCATTCATTTATTTGTTTGTTTATTTATTTAATTGAATATTATTTGTAAAGGTTAAACCTTTGCTTGTGGTTAATTTGACACTTCATCATTTTGTGCACATTGCAGTATGTATAAGTATATATATAAATTTGACACTGGTTTTCATATTTCTTTCACTCTCTCTTTCTCTTTCCCTTTCTGTACTACTAGAAATTATGCAAAACATCTGCACAACATCTGTGCTTAAAAATTCGTAATGTTTATTATACTGTATTTCTGCATAGTTGTCTGTATATTTTTTATTAATAAGTTCTGGTTATTTTTCTGTTAGTTTATTTAACCGATTTTATGTCTTTTTTTATGTAAATGTTATATTGTTTTTTGAAAGTAATTTGACACATTTGTTATTTATTTTCAATCACTTTATGTGTGTGTGTGTGTGTGTGTATGTTATTACTTTGCAATATATTAATTAAATTATAGAGACTAAACAGAGGTTATGTAAAGCTAACAATATTAGTGGTGTTTTTTTTTATTTAAAACGTTTGGTCTCTGTTCTTATTTCTATATATGTGTCTAAATGACTAAAATGAGCTTTCCATTGGTTTAAATTCATTCATCTTTCTCCCTCATGCTTTATTTTCCACAGGGGCCGTCATATCATCAAATAACAAAATCCAGCGATTTGAGGTCCAGTCCAACGGAACGTTTGTCATCCACAATGTCCAGCTTCAGGACCGGGGGCAGTATCTCTGTAGCGCTCGCAATCCACACGGCATTGACAAGATGATGGTGACCCTAGTGGTGTTGGCCCATGCACCCAGGATGATGCCTCCACATCATAAAGATATAACAGTCTATCTAGGAAACAATGCTTTCTTGGAATGCAAAGCACAAGGTCTCCCAATCCCAAACATCAGCTGGGTGCTTCCGGATCGATCGGTGGTGCGAGCTGTTAGTAACAGCCAACAGAAGGTCATGCTCTTCACCAATGGGACCCTTCAAGTCAAAAACACCAATTACCTGGACAAAGGCGTGTACAAATGCATAGCGAGCAACGCTGCTGGAACCGACATGCTTTCTGTGAGGCTCCACATCGCAGCCTCACCTCCCACAATCTACGAGCAGCTCTGGGAGAACTACACTGTCTCTGATGGCCAATCAGCGTTCATGCACTGCACCACTAAAGGCACGCCCGGTCCAACACTACGCTGGGTCACGTTTACCGGTGCACAGCTTCGCCCCTCACAGTTCATCAATAGCAATTTGTTTGTTTTCCCAAATGGGACGCTGTTTATTCGTAACCCTACAGAGAAGAATTCTGGGAATTATGAATGCGTGGCTGTGAATTCGGTGGGTGTTGCTAAAAGGACTGTGAATCTGCAGGTGAAGAGGAGCTCCACTACGGCCAGAATCATGTCCACTTCTGCACACAGTATTGATGTCAGCTATGGAGGTCAGCTGAGTCTCAACTGTTCAGCCACTGGAAGCCCCAATCCTAGGATCATCTGGAAGACGCCGTCTAAGAAACTGGTTGATGCATATTACAGGTAAAAGAATTGCATATACTATATTTTTATTGGGGATGCAGCAAAATTAATTTATTTGGCTGAAGCCATAACCTACCAAAATGACCATGTCAGTTATTTTTCACCATTGCATAAATTAGTGTTCTTGTAGCTCAATTGGTAGAGCACTGTGCTATCAAGCGCCAGGTTGGGGGTTTGATTCCCCGGGAACACATGATATGTAAAAGTTGATAGCCTGAATGCACTGTAAGTCGCTTTGGATAAAAGCGTCTGCTAAGTGCATAAATTTAATTTAATTTAAATTAAGTAGCCTAAATGTGCTTTTTACAGTTTGTCTTGCTTTTTAAAGAAAAATTCAATTACAGAACAACAATTTTAAAGTATTTGTAACACTGAACATTTTTTACATTCTAGCAGATAATATATAAACAAAGCACAATTTAACAAAATTAGTTGAATGAAGTTAGTAAAATAAATCTTTTTTGAAACCCCCTTCCTTGAATCAGGTGTGTATTGTTTACTGTATAAATAAATGCAGCCTTCACTGTAAAAAAAAAAAAACTGAGAGGTTTAAGCCAACCAGCTTCAGGAGATTTTGAGTTTTTACCACTTTTTATTTTTTTAAAGTGTAGCTGAGCAGAAGGGACATATTTTAAAACATTAGGAAATATTACAGATCTGGACACTACTGACACCACACATATGGATTTTACTGTCTCTGGCTCTCAGTGGAATTCTTTTGATCGTCTCCATATACACTGTTGGTTACAGAGCATGATTAACCAAATAGCAAAACAACATGAAGAGTAAATTAATTACAGAAGACAGACAAATCAAAAGAAAATAAATGGATTGAGACAAAAGACAAAAGAATGTTAATCAAATGCAGAGAAGAAAGCATAGTTCTTCTGATTTAACACTATTTTGCCCAAACGCAGCATAAGCCTAAATTAGAAACCATGAACACAAGTGGTCTGTATGATCTGCTTTGGCTTATGATGCTTTGGGGAAACACCGCCTTGATTTAGTAAATTTGTGGTTTTGGCACAATTAAATTTTTTTGTTACGCTTTGATAAAACAACATGTGGTGCTACTAAATCTGAAATGCCTTTATATATTTGCAACTTTAGAGATGTACAGCTAGGCATTGTTGACATTTAAATGTGAGCAGTAGTTTGCTTATATTTGGTGTTTCTGACACAAGAAATCAAGGATTTCAGATTGTCGTTTTTGTTGTTGTTTATTTTCACTATAATTAAGTTTTGAGTTCTTAAAATAATTATCTTGATATGAACCAGAGCTAAAACACATTTAAATGTAGTGTAATAGTTCTGCTCCCATGAGAATATTGGTTTGCTCTGTTGATAGCCTTGAAAAGGTTTTTAAATAAGTGAATCCAAATTTAGTTTTATAATTTGTATGTGAAAAATGGATCTTGACTCTTTCACCCCTAGCGTTTTTAAGAAAAAGTTACCATTATTGATAATTTGTACAAAATTTTTAATATCTGAACATGCAATATGTCAAAAGAAGAACTTTTTCTAGCTATCACAAGTTACAAATTGTAATAAATGATGCATTTAATAGTGTCAAACGTATCATAACATAACCTCTTTTTATCGCTCATTTTAGCTTTGATCGCAGAATGAAAGTGTTCAGCAATGGCACACTCACTATCACATCAGTGACCGAGAAGGATGAAGGCGACTATCTCTGTGTGGCCAGAAACAAAATGGGTGACGATTATGTTCTACTTAAAGTCAATGTGATGATGAAAGCGGCTAAAATCGACTACAAGTCACTGAGCGATCGTGAAGTTTCGTATGGAGGAGAGCTGAAAGTCGACTGCGTCGCTTCTGGTTTTCCCAACCCAGAAATCACGTGGAGTCTACCGGACGGTACCATGGTCAACAGCATCCCTCAATCTGATGATAACAGGGTTCGTGCCAAGAGATATGTGATGTTTGATAACGGCACGCTGTATTTAAACAAAGTCGGAATGGAGGAGGAAGGTGACTACACATGCTACGCCGAAAATCGGATTGGGAAAGATGAAATGAAGGTTCATATCAAGGTGGTAGCGGATGCACCGATTATCCGAAACAACGTTTACAGCATCGTCAAAGTTCCTTACGGAGAAAACGCCATACTTAACTGCAGCGCCAAAGGAGAGCCAACTCCCATAATCACATGGACGTCTCCGGCTCATCGGGCCATAGTGCCAGTTTCCGACAAGTACCAGATCGCCAACGATAGTACTTTGCACATTCAAAACGTCCTAAATTTTGACAGCGGGAATTATACATGCTTAGCAAGGAATGTTGTGGGAATTGACAAGAAAGTCGTTCATGTTGAAGTCCTTGTGTCAACGCCGGTTATAAACGGATTTGAGAGTCTTGGGATCGTTCGTAAAACTGTCGTAAAGGATCAGCGTGTGCTTTTAGACTGCAAAGCAATAGGCAACCCAATTCCAAGGATCATGTGGGTGTTTCCCAACAACATTGTGCTTCCGGCACCGTACTATGGCTCAAGGATTACAGTTCATCGCAATGGCACGCTGGACATCCACACAGTGCGGATAAGCGATTCTGTCGCGCTTCTTTGCATCGCACAAAATAAAGGAGGAGAAGCCAAACTGCAGTTTCAACTCGAGGTGACTGAAGGAGATGAAAAGCCACGATTGCGAAATCCGCCTACAGAGTCCGTCCAACTCTCAGATGGGATAATAAATCTAAATTGTTCCGTTGAAGGAAAACCGCCACCAGAGATCACTTGGATTCTCCCTAATGGGACTTCGCTTCTTAGGGGAACTAGTATTTTCCGTTTTCATCATCGATTTGATGGCACTTTGGTTATTAGAGACCCATCAGTTTCTGAGATAGGACGGTATCGGTGTGTCGGGCGCAACAGCATCGGATACGTCGAGCGAACCGTGACATTAGAATCCAACAGGAAGCCGGAAATCACTAACAAGTACAGCTCGCTCGTCAGCATCATAAACGGTGAGAATCTGCATCTCAACTGTTTGTCCGGTGGTCAACCGTTACCCAAACTTACCTGGACTCTACCAAACGGAGTCGTCTTAACCCGGCCACAGACGACCGGACGATATTCGGTCCTAAACAATGGCACTCTTGCTGTCCATAGGGCATCTGTGTACGATAGAGGGATGTACCTCTGTCAAACGACTAATGAGCATGGGTCGTCTAGCCTGTCTGTTTCAGTGATTGTAATCGCGTATCCACCGCGGATAACCAAAGGACCATCACCAGTGACTTACGCTAGTCCAGGTGTGGCTGTTCAGTTAAACTGTGTTTCTCTCGCTACGCCTAAAGCCGAGGTGGTTTGGGAAATGCCTGACGGTCTTCAGCTGAAGGTCGGCATCCAGCCACGAATTTATGGAAGCAAGTATCTCCATCCTCAAGGTTCACTGGTCATTCAGAACCCTTCTAGCAGAGACAATGGCGTTTATAAGTGCACTGCCAAAAACGTGGTCGGTAGCGATAGCAGATCAACTTATGTCTATGTGTTTTGATGCAAACTAACTTTACAGACAAGCCCGAAGAACTGCATTAAGACTGTTCATAAAAAAAAAAATATATATATATATATATATATATATATATATATATATAATCTTTTGGAATACCCTTTTTTACTGACTCTTGGAAATATGAAAGTGTGATATATATTTTTTTTTTATCCACTTCAAATTAAGCGACTCTGGAGTATCTGTACATGAATAGATGTCCTTTCATGCTCTTGGGAAGTAAACTGATAATCAAGCTTGCATGGAATTTGCACCAACAGAACTGCAAAATTCACTAAATTTTACACGTACTTTTTTGTTTATTTGGTAACACTTTACTTAAAAACTTCATGTATAATGCATTATAAAAGTAGTTTCAATGCATTTATTATGCCTTGTAATAATGCATTGCCAGTTAAGACTTTATAACACTTCAACAATTCATTGTTACACTATGCATTTCGTAATAATTTACAATGCACCTTATGAATAATTACAATGCATTATACCCCTTAATAACCCATTACAATTAATTAAACATAAAGGCTTTAAATAAAGTGTTACCATTTATTTAATATTTGCAATTTATATGGTGCTTTTAGTCAAGAACCATAAGCTCCATTTAGCAAATCAATTTAATTGGTAATGCTTTACAATAATGTTCTCTTTGCCAACTAAATTGAGCATCAGCTAAGAGTATTGACTATATGTTTTAGAATTTTTTTTTATTGCTGTTGAATTTAATAATTTACTAATATATTATTGAAATCAAAAGTTGTATCTCTTAATATTATTTAACACACCTGAACTAACATGAACTTACAGTGAACAGCTGTATTATTAATTAACACTAAGGAAGATTAAATAAATTCTGTAACAAATGTTATTGCTCATTGCTGCAGTGACTAATGAGACTTTTTTTGTAAAGTGTAAACCAATTCATTCATAGAATTCTGATTTTTGCACCTACATTATTTTCACATTTAACATGCATTCATTTAGTAAATGACAAGTATGCATTTATTTACATGCATACATGCATGCGTAGCATGTTTAGCAGATGCTTTTTTCTTTAAAAAAAAAAAGAAAAAAAAAAGGAACGGACACATCAGAAAGAATTCTTAAAAAATGCAGTATAGAACAATTTCAGTCATTTATTAGAAAGCTAGATAAAGCCAACATCCTGACACTTATTGAATTGTTGTTTAATAGTAGCTTCTTTTACAGCCACTCATGCACATCTTTTGGATAATAAGCTCTCATTGCATGAAATAGGCTGCACTGAACCTAACTTCCGCTGCATTTGATAAATGCAGATGCTTTCTATACAGCTTCTTTTGCATGAGTAACAGACTGTATTAGCATGCTGCTAATATAATATGCTTAATAGCCTATGCAACATAATATTTAGGTGCATTTTTATATTCATATTCTTATGGAACATACTGGTGCTTTTCACTGTCGAAAGGATTTTCTTATCGTCCCCTCAGCTTTGATTTCACTAGTCTATGCATATCAGCCCACAACCTTTTTATCAGGTTTTGAGACCGCTACTAACAGCTATGTTTGGCCAAAATGAAAATAATGTGAAAATGTTTTATATATTGAATCAGGGATTCCTTCCAGTGTACAAGTGTACCAGTGGTTTTAATAAGTGTCCAGTGCACATTATTACTTTTTTCTTTTACCACTTCTGAGTTTGAGAAACTGTGGTGAAATGTGCTGATTTAACACATGAATGAACACAGTCTGCACAGTCACAGGACTGGCTATATTTTTAATAAATACTGTTTTCATACTTCTTTAGTAATTTGTTAACATATGGTGCTTTAATTTTACCAAAAAACAAAAAAAACAATTATATATATATATATATATATATATATATATATATATATATATATATATATATATATATATATAATGCATGCACTGTAAAGTAAATTGTAGTATGTTTTAGCTAAATCATTTATATAATGGGTGTTAATTTTATTAATAATTTAATTTGACACCGTACTATACTAGCATGTCTAATATATATCAAGTCTAATGCACACGCTACTATCCAATACAAACAATAACAATACACTAATACACATAATAATATTTAGACCTTAATTGAAAATATTAGCATTTGAATTTCCATGCATTTCTGATTTCACCATTTTGACAGAATAATAAACTTAATGTGATGCATATTTTTCAGTCAGTAATCACCTCTCTATATTTATCATCAGTAAATCCAATTTCATTCAATCTCATACATTGTAACGAATTAATTGTTGCTTGTTTCACAGCTATTAGTCATATTTTAACCATTCATGCTTTTTAATTATACAAATGTAATTGGTTTTGCAATATGATTATACTGATTCAAAGCTGTTTGCATAAATGCATTTTGAAAAAAAAAAAAATTCAATAAAACAAATTGATGCATAGTAATATGCACAGTTAATATGCATGGATAAATACTAAATAATAAACATTAGAATGTTTAACAGAGTGCAGATATTTTGTTTAATTTAAGTATGAATAACAAATATGCATGACATGAAGTTTATTTGTTAAAACTGTCCAAATGCATGGAAATTTCAAATGCAATACATAAATCTTGAATTTAAGCCAAAATATTTTTTGAATCAAAAGTTCATTTTAAGTGACATTTTTCCTCTCCTCATCTCATCTCCTTTTCCATTCCCAGGGTGCATTTCTCTTAATATTTAATGATTCCTAAACCGCACAACTGACCTTGACTTGAAGTGATAGTGATGACCGCAGCTGTCAGGTTTATTATAGACTGTAGGAACTGTATTATATGCTTATTTCAGTTCCATATGTAGAGCGATGAAACATTCATTTACTAAAAACAATTAGTCTGTTTACAAATCTCTTTGTAATGAGTCATAATTGAAAAAAAATGAGTTCCACCTCATACATGTTCATGTCTAACCAGCCTGAAGAGTTCTGATGGTTTAAGAATCATAGATTTATGGATAATAAGGTCAAAAAGCAAGAGCCCGAGTGGAAAAACAGCTGTTTCTGAGTCACACGCTTCAAATTTCTGTCTCGTTCCTCCCAAAATCATGCCCTAAAGTTTGCTACACATCCCTGAAGCGTCATTTAGTCTCGCTTGTTAAATGGATAAATGCTTTTCATCAGAACAGCTGCTTGAGCTTCAGTCTCCTCAGGTTTATATATATATATATATATATATATATATATATATATATATATATATATATATTATTTACAGTCAAATGACAGAGAAGTCAGCACCTTTTAGGGAGGGAAAAAAATCACGATGTAAGCAGACATACTTTTACATGTAAAAGGTGATTTTTCTCTTGTATTTTTGCTATTGTTTCCCATGTACAAATGTCTGAACATTCTCAAATCAAGCCACATTTACTGGAGAAGCAAATAAACACTAGTCCTGTTTTCTGAAAAAAAAAAAAAAAATCAATATAAACTTATTTTAAGCCTTTATTTAGAAAAAATATAGGTAACACTTTATATAATGCATTATTTAAAATTCATTCATTACAAAAAATGAATGATGCATCTTATTAATAATACATTGTATGATCTCATGAATAATTGCAACCACTGTCATAATACATTGTTTCAACTTAAAAAATCGAATGCATTAAAACACACGACAAACAACAACATGAAAAACTACAATTTCAGATGTAACAAGAAATCTGCAAATATTATAATGCATTTTAACTTTTCAATTATTTATTAAAACATATAATGCATTACAACATACATAATGAACACCATCTTCAAATAAAATGTTATCAAAATATCTGCCAATGTAGAAAGAAAACTGAATTTAATTTGAGTTTTTCTTTTCAACACAATTGGCATTTTTATAGCTTAAACTCACTTCATTTTGATTCATTTTCTAAGAAAACATAACTCCTTGTTTTGCAATTTAGCTTTTCTTGTAAATGCATATCGATTTAAGAAGCTTTTATATATAATATAAATTACTTAATTATATAATGCATTTATAATGTGAATCTGTTGGAAATCTTAGTTTGTCGAGT
The DNA here is from genome assembly GCF_003368295.1 of Carassius auratus. Lineage (NCBI taxonomy): Eukaryota > Metazoa > Chordata > Actinopteri > Cypriniformes > Cyprinidae > Carassius > Carassius auratus. Next base: position 4,112,066 of record NC_039251.1, on the reverse strand, counting down.
TGTTGTGGAAGTTCACACATCAATACTGCGTTTAACTCGAAAAAGAGCTCAGTCAACCACAGACACAAGGATCAACTCAAAAATGGCTTTTACTTTGCATCTTCAATAAACTTTCCACAATCATGGTTGGTTTTCAGTGTGTTGATTTCCATTCAGTTTCATAACTGATTAAAGCAACTTTCCAACAGATGATAGTGAACTTAAAACAGTAGTTTGCCATTTCAATAGCAAAAAGCTCAGCTTACGTTCAAATAGATTTAGATTAGGTCGATAGCCTTTAAGAGAAAAAAATACAATAAAATAATAAAATACTTAATAATGATCATACATTTGACATTCTATGCATTAGCTAGTCTACACAATATGCACACTCATAAGTACAGATAAATGCACACATATGAACCATATACATCAAAGTGCAGCATTATCATTCACAATATAAGTTAGCATGTTTCAGTTCAAATAACACAAGATTTACACATAAGATGCCACTTATCTGAAAATAAATCAGTATTAAACTTGTTTAAACAGTTTCAACATATTTCTATCATCCTCATCTACTCGTGACTAGTCATGCAATCTTTCTGTAGAAGAGGCCACCAGAGACTCATCGCGCTTGTAATCTTTTAGAATGAGTACTATTTCACTTTTCTGCCGTTCAGTGTTGACGAATTATAAAGTGCATCTGATGCGTATTCTTCCATGATACATTGACAGTTTCCGACGCTCTTCATAGCTTTCCGTAACCTGCTTCCTCTGACATAATCATGACACAATCAATTAAACATACAGAAATTTCAGAACTCAGTTACTCTTAAAATCACTTTTAAATAAATTCTGTTTCTAACTTCACACCTCTTGGCATTCTTGGTTCCTGAATTGAAGATGTCACATTCAACTCCTTTCTTCCAGATCATTAATTTGCTCCTCCACTGGGATCAACAGAACAAACCGCCAAACATCTCTATGAAGAACGGTCGATGGGATTTGAGTTCTTTCACCTTTTGTGACCTTTTACAAATATGTCTCCAAATCCAAATCAAACTCTGACATCAACATCTCTTACATAAGGATCAGCTTTCACCTTGATGTCTCTTCCTTACCTGTATTGACCTCTTAGAGCGTTCTGGTCTGCAACCCAGACAGTGTCTCCTACAGTGACATTTCTTTCCTTTGTGTGCCACTTACTCCTTACAAACAAAGCAGGTTTGGTCCTGCTAGCTGCCTCCACTTTTCCCAGAACTTGTTCATTTCTCCTCATTTCTCCTTCTCCTGCAATATCAAAATCGCCTGGATCTCCTCATGCCCATGCTCTTCCCAACAACAGAGAGTTCAGGGTAACATACTCCAAACAATACTCACGACCTTGCGTTCGTGTATCTATGGGCCTTTCATTTGCCAGATTTGCTGCCATGTACAGAAAAGTCTGGAATACTCCCCATGTGAAGATACCATCACCTCCTAGATGAAGAAGCGCTCTCTTCATCACACACACAGCAGATTCAGCTGCTCCTTTCCTATGGGGTGGATTTGCTGGATTAAATTTCCAAGTTGCCAGTTCAGTGTTTGCCAGCTTCCTCTAAAAGCTCTGGATTGTGTAGGCTACTCTCTCCAGGAACTTGTGAAGATCTTTCAGGACAACCAACAGTTAATCCACAATAATCTCGCTGCTCTTCAATCTGATTCTCCGTTTTAAAATGATGACAGAATGTTTAATTATATTAGTTAGTAATGCATTTTTTTTTTTTTTTTAACCTTTATTTAACCAGAAAAAGCTCTCTGAGATTAAAAATCTCTTTCACAGGAGTGTCCTGGCCAAAATGTGCAGCAGTACAATCAATTCCATCACAGATAAACATCACACAAACAGATTAAAAACACTTAAAAGCAGTTGCATATAGTTAGATCAACTTCCATTTCCATCCGGAGCCTGTTCGCGACTCGGTTGATTCAGATCGGCACTTCGGAGCCTGTTCGCGACTCGTTTGATTCAGATCGGCACTTCGGAGCCTGTTCGCGACTCGGTTGATTCAGATCGGCACTTCGGAGCCTGTTCGCGACTCGGTTGATTCAGATCAGGACTTCGGAGCCTGTTCGCGACTCCGTTGATTCAGATCGGCACTTCGGAGCCTGTTCGCGACTCGGTTGATTCAGATCGGGACTTCGTAGCATGTTTGAGATTTTTTTTAAATTCAGATCTGGACATCGAAGCAGGAAGTGCTTAAGGTGGACACACTCTAGACGGGTGTGCCAGGTGACCACCCGTCCCGCGTAGCGCGTGCGCGTACAGCGTTTGAAGCCCAATACATGCGTCCCACAAATTGAGACGGTGTCACGCATAATCAATGCTTGCTCAAAAAAAGTTGGTCGCTATATCTGGAGTCACCAACCCGTCGAAAGCGGGTGACAAGTCGATCTTGGAAGCATTTTAAGTCGATCCCGAAGATTTTTCAAAATCTGAGAAAAAAAGGTGTGAGCCTACGGTGCGAGTTGGGAGGTGTGAGCCTCCGCTGACTGCGCACGCACCTCCCGAAACAGATGAGACATTTATACTTGACTCAACTGTTTTAGACTGAAAACCAGACTATACAACTGATTTAGACGCGGGTGCCGGTGTGATGAGATTTACTAATATCCGTCTGCTCGGGCATGATTGTTTTAGGCCTGTAATTGATTGATTATTGAGGTAATAGGGATGGCACAGTTCGCTGAAAAAAAACCAAACCGTTCGGTTCACCACACACGGTTCGGCACGCGCTTCAACTTAAATCTGACAAAACATCTGTAATATCATCTATAATATGGCTTGCTATAAATGGCACGTAAAAAAAACAGGGTTCAGCTAATAAATGTTTCTGTTGATGCATGCGCATTCTGACTTCCCAGACATTACAAAAACATAAAAAAAAAAATAAAAAAAAACCTGGACAAATCATTCACTCTTGTTCAACGCGAATGCTGTATATGAGCAGTAATTTATTCCGTCATCACCTGGGTGCTGATATCTGTGTTTAAACTAAACTCATTTAAGCTTTGTCAGTTTAAACATTTAAGAGCCAGAAGCAGCGAGTTCGTGCGCGCAGTGAGAAGATTTGTGCATGCGCTCATCCGAAGCGCGCAAACCTGCGCCTTGGCACGCGCGCAAATATAAGATCTACATTGAGCAACTACAATTCATTTTAATCCTATAATTGTATATTATAATTTATTTAAAGTGAATAAATTGTAATGAAAATTAAACAAAATGAAATGGCTAAAGTTCAAAATTATCGTATTTGGAAGAAAATTAATAATTAACTACATTTTGACACGACCTGCAAATTAACACTAGGAGTTTGATTGGACGGAAGCAGTGTGACAAAAATACTATCCCATAATTTTGCACAGTAATCTGACAATAAATGTGGCACACATAGTTCTTATCAGTAGTGTAGTCAGAAAAGAGACTCTGGGTGTGCATATGAAAATCTGGGGGCTCCTTATGTGTTTGAACAGAAACTATAGAGTTCTCGTACACAAAGTTTGAAAGCAGTGACTTCAAACGGCAGTCCGAGAGAACGTTAAAGTTTGTATACATACCAATCCCCGTCCAGTTTGTCCATTTTAAAGTTAAAAAAAATATCGTTATATGACGAAAAATCAGAGTCATACCTGTCGCCGCTGTTTCCCTGGTAGAGTATCACAACCAGAAATGCCACCAGAGCCGCGCAATTATACGAAACGAACCGCATTGTCCTTTCAAAGTCCAACTGAGCCGACAACCAAAATAAAAATACAAATAAAAATATGAAGGTTTCTTTGCAGGTTGTGGTAGTACTCCAACTCTTTTCACAGAGCGCTGTCCGACACCATGATGCAAAAAAGAGGGATCCACGCTGACGTCAAACCGCATCCCGCACCGAAAGAAAATCAAAACAAAGACAAACAGAAAAGGATCAGTGCCAGAACAACAAACAGCGACCAATTTCTCAAAAACGCTAGTTTATTGACGAGACAACGAAATATATTGTTTGTCCCACTGAATATCTGTAAAAATGAGGGCCCTCTCTCATATTAACCCTTTTTATTGGTATTTTTATAGGCCTAGTTAATTTCGGATGATTGATTTCATTTACAGTGGTATTGTGCTGATCTGGTGTGTCTTTCGGATGCTTTTTGAGTTTTGTTAATCATGTTGAAATCATTGCATTGGTCCCTTAACCGTCCTGATCAAGCATTCGTGTGTCTGCTGAAGCTGAGCGATTAAAAACTTCCTCAGAGTGATGTTCAGACAGACTGTAAGAGTTTATAACTTCCATGCAGATGTTGCTCAGATGCACTTCAAAGATCTCCAATAAAAACTTGAGTCTTCAGAAAGTAAATTGAGCGTTGATATTAAATTCCCTTGCGATGATTTTTCAGTCAGATCAAGCCATCAGGATTGAGTTTATAGGACTGAATGCTAATGGTTTTGCAGAAACTCTCACCCTGAGACACAGAAGAAAACAGACTGGGTTCGCATCTGTGTTTGTGTTTGATGCAGGGTTGATTTATGTGGCTGGATAATGCAAAAGCAGCTCATTTGTGACGCCCACAGTTTTATCCGCTATTGTTCCTCAAAAGATCCACAAAGATCTCATAATCTTCATTATAAAACGTGCAGCATGTGTCACAGACTTTCCCATGCAGCAGACTCAGCTTTGTAGTCTGTGTTCTCACGGATGAGAAACAGAGAAACACAAGATTTGACCAGATTCATGGACTAACTAACCAAAAATAGCAACACAGCTAACTTAATTACAGATCAGCTGCTTTAAAACTGTCTACTTGCTCCAGACTGAACAAGATGATGTTCTTTCACAGTATTTCTGTCTATTTTGCAGAGCGAATATGTAATCATTCTTAAGACAAGATACATTTACTTAAAAAGTAAAATGATGCAAGATATTATGTTTAGTATATTATTATTATTATTATTTATAGTTTAAAATGAGAATAAATATCTGCTAATAAAAAAATATTTCCGTTTGAATGAAGTTGACCCCATATATATATATATATATATATATATATATATATATATATATATATATATATGTATAGAAAAATTACAAAAATGTCAACTAAAATTAAAGTGAAAACATATTAAATAAAATTTCAAAATTAAAAAAATGAAAAATATGAAATACACAAATATACGGAAGTTCTAAGCGGCCATGCATTATAATTTTTTTCCTTTTTGTTTTCTCGTTATAACGACTTATTTTTCTCGTTATCTCGACATAACAAAAGTTTGTTTTCTCGTTATAACGACATAACAGTTTTACTGTTGCTATAGTAACGAACTCAACTTTGACAGGTATCTGATGGACAACCATGCAGGCGCTCTTACTGTAGCCTATATTTCAGCAAATTTTGCTTCGCCTAGGTAATAACGTCTACAATACTGTATATAAATAAAGGCTGATCAATCACTGTTGATTTTTCCAGAGACAGTACAACTAACGTTTTGTTTTTGTAATTAACATGTTTAAATGGCAACACCGCGCCATTAGAGCTGCTTGGATTAAACTCACTTTTCATTTTCCCTTTATTTGAAATAAAATTATAATTTGTATTTTGTAGTAGTCATTATATGATGTGGCAGATATCATGTGTGTTACAAGCTTCTGTTTGAAAAGAGCGTTCATGTGTACTTGTAGTGAATGTGTGTGTAGAAAAAACGATTACAACATTATAGAACAAAACTGAATTAAATTAGCTTATGGATTTTACATATACATCACATTTCTCATCAATATGGTTAACAATAAAGATTAGTAATAAGGAAAAGAAGCACATCAGCCTACATCGTTAAATCCCGTCCTACTGTAGATAAACAGAATACAGTGATTTTATGACACAGAATGCGTTGGTGAAACTCATTCATCTAGCAGGAACTTAATACACAAAATATTCATATTGATTCAAGCATTTAACATTTATGAATTAATTAAATGTCAGTAATGAACAAGACTGCAAAAATTATAGCGATCACGAGGAAGGTCCACGTACAGTAAAGTGGACAGTGTACACAACGCCCCATCAGTTATATTCAGGTCTATAGTGCCACCTGCTGGCGCAGTTTTGTAACTTCTTAGAGAAAACTAAGTCGTTATAACGAGAAAACGAACTTCGTTATGTCGAGAAAACGAGAAAATTAAGTCGTTATAACGAGAAAACGAACTTCGTTATGTCGAGATAACGAGAAAATTAAGTCGTTATAACGAGAAAACAAAAAGAAAAAAAATATATAATGCATGGCCGCTTAGAACTTCCGTACTAATACACAGATTCATAAATATAAAGTTATCATAGTTTAATTATTTTATTTCAGTTATTTGCCAAGACAACATTTCTCATTTTTATTTAGTTGATGTACTTCAGAACTAATACCAAACTAAAATTAAAATGTTTAAAATGTATAACTTAAGACATTTAACTAAAATTAAAATTAAAATAGAAAATAAAAAATGGTCCAAAATATTAATTAAAACTCCAATGTATTGTAATAAAATAACCCTGATGCAGAAATATTAGTATGTCTCCAGTTGCTAATATTTCTCTCGTTAAACAATCACAATTTCTGTAATCTGTGCACGCAATAATTTAATTTAATTAATGCTAATTAAAGAGATTTAATCCTGCATTTAAATTCTAAAATATTAATAAAACTAACCAAAGTTAAACTGACAACAGAAAACACCAAAGTAAGATCTAAATGACACGGTTTGAACAGAAGCTGTAGTGTCTCAGTAGCAGTGACCTGTGCTGTTAAATCATTCAGGATCTGATCTGGTTTTATCACCGAAGGTCAGTCCTCTCAGGTTTCTGTTTAAGACACACACGCTCCTCATTCTCACATCAAAACTTCACCATCTGCTCACGCTCATGAGGATAAAACACATCAGCATGCTTAAAAACACTTCACTGTTTTTCTTCTTAGCTTTAAAAATCCTCTGCTTCATTATTTCTGCCTGTAGATTTGCTGAACTGGTTTCCAGAGGCTTTGGGAGTTTCCAGGAGCTGGGGAACATGTCATATTAGTTCATATTAGATCATATTAGTTCATGTTTGCATTGATGGACTGCTCTGATTGTATGATTAGATCCATTGATCATAGTGTTTGAACAGTTGCTCAAGTTCTGGTCATGCAGCTGTTTTTCATCCCTATAAACACATCAAATATATAAACAATAAGTTTACTCTTTGGGCTTGACATTTATGAAGGTACTGCCATTTATCATGCAGTAACGAGACATTTTATTATAATTATAATAACATTAACGATGCTGCATAAGTGTTATTTTAGTATCCCTGAGATACTATGCAGTCTTTAATTTATTTATTTGTTTTTATATTCTAGTTAACATTTAGTTTTTAGTCAAGATAAAATGAGAAATGATGCCTTGTAAAATAGCTTTTATTTTATTCATTTCAGTTAACTTTTATTCTATTTCAGTTCACAATTTATTTATTATTTTTAGTAACACTGTGCATCCAGAGAGACATATTTAAAGGAGTAAAAAGATATTTCTTGTCTCGTGATTCTCTCTTACAACATTAAAAGAGAAAGCTTGACAATGAGACGCAGATGGAGTCGACTCTTTAAACAATTAAACAAATCTGGAAGTGATTTCATTAATGTCAAGCACAACATCTGTGAAGAACAATTACTAACAGTTTCTTTCAGAGCTTTCATCTAAATCCTTTCAATCGATTAATCAGCGTGTTGTGATGGTTTGCTGTGTTTCTGTGAAGAATCGCTCAGAAGATCGACTGAAGTCAGTGTTTGTTCAGTATCTTACTGGTGTTTGTTAGTTTTATTTATTTAACTAATTACTGTACAAAGCTGCATTTCTATTTCAGTCTTAGAAAATACAGAGGAAGACATGTGTGATAGTCAGCATTCAAATTAAGTTTATCATGAAATTACATAGTGCATAATATACAATAGACCTACAAGAAAACATTTTAATCCATCCTACAGTCTTGTAAGTCTATTAGCTGATCTTTTCCCCCGTAATATTTGTATATTATTATTATTAATCAACAAAATGTTCTCGTGACCATGACATATTGTTACACTCCCAAGAATTAAGTGAACCGACCATGTTCTCTCCTGGGCACCGTACATTAGACTTTAACACTGTCCGTCATTGTGATGGAAAAAATAAAAAATCCATCATAATTATTCATAATTTTAATTAACACATTTATTCACTTTTATTTTTGCATTGTTTTATTTTGTTTATGCATTTATTTTGAAGAGAACAGATGAACAGAGATTCACCTGCAGTGACTGTCATATGCAACATATGTGTGCTGTCTGGGAAATGATTCGCGATCCCGCTCGGAACTCCCGAACTGACTCAAATGATTCGCGATCCCGCTACGAACTCCCGAACTGAATCAAATGATTCGCGATCCCGCTACGAACTCCCGAACTGACTCAAATGATTCGCGATCCTCGAACTGACTCAAATGATTCGCGAACCCGCTCCGAACTCCCGAAATGAATCAAATGATTCGCGATCCCGCTACGAACTCCCAAACTGACTCAAATGATTCGCGATCCCCGAACTGACTCAAATGATTCGCGAACCCGCTACGAACTCCCGAACTGATTCAAATGATTCGCGATCCCCAAACTGATTCAAATGATTCGCGATCCCACTCCGAACTCCCGAACTTGTTTATGCATTTATTTTGAAGAGAACAGATGAACAGAGATTCACCTGCAGTGACTGTCATATGCAACATATGTGTGCTGTCTGGGAAATGATTCGCGATCCCGCTCGGAACTCCCGAACTGACTCAAATGATTCGCGATCCCGCTACGAACTCCCGAACTGAATCAAATGATTCGCGATCCCGCTACGAACTCCCGAACTGACTCAAATGATTCACGGTCCTCGAACTGACTCAAATAATTCGCGAACCCGCTCCGAACTCCCGAACTGACTCAAATGATTCGCGATCTCGCTACGAACTCCCAAACTGACTCAAATGATTCGCGAACCCGCTACGAACTCCCGAACTGATTCAAATGATTCGCGATCCCACTCCGAACTCCCGAACTGACTCAAATGATTCGCAATCCCGCTACGAACTCCCGAACTGAATCAAATGATTTGCGATCCTGCTACGAACTCCCGAACTGACTCAAATGACGTACAAATACATAACATTTACCATATGCTTTGATCAAAAGTGGATAATTCAGGATTATTTGTAGTCTTTTGAAAATTAACCATGATTTTACTACAGCTTTTGTAGTAAAGCCATAGGAAAAACAAAAATAACCATTACTACAGTATTTGCATGGTTAAATTTTGTATGAGTATAGCACTTTTTAAAAATACTTATATCAAAGTAGATTTACAGAAAATGCATGTTTCAAGGTTATAGTTTAAAAAGCCAGATGACTGAGACTCACTGGGAAGACCATCTTCTAGTTCATAATAAAAAGTCATGTGTTCAGTGCTGTCAGCATTGCAGGCTAACTTTATGCCCAAAACTTTTTAAAAAGTTACATAGACACAAAATAAAACCAGGCAAACAATAATTAAGCAATTAAAATGTTTTCAATTGCATGATAAAAATTCAAAAGTATTTTCTGATAAAATCTTACTAAACAAGTCTCTAGTTTTGTGTTCAGTTAACATTAACATTGTCTTTCAACATTTTTAAAGGGTAAGTTAAAAAATATTCAATCCATTTTGCATTGTTACAATGTTGGTAACATTTGTAAAAGAACAATGTTTATTTTTTCTCCAAGATACCATTTATTTTATTTGCCGCAAAACTGATGCAAAACAGAATGTTTTTATTTAGATACTGCATTGTGTCATTTTCTCAAAACTCAACATTTAATTTTGCATCATCCTGCAGAGTGCTGCTTCCAAATAAAAGGGGACATGTAGGTCGACATAACTCAGAGAGAGTAAATACTGTTCATTTACAGATATAAGAGACGTTTGCAATTTACTCTTACAGGCAAAATAAGGATAATATTTTGTGTATAGTAATTTTGTTTAATATTATCTATAAAATAAATATTATGGTTTTGTGTGTTCATGTACAGTCGCCGTCGTCTGTAGTCTTTGTGAGCGTTGGTGTCATCTGAAGTCTTCACAAGTGAGTTTGGATTGAGTCTGGAGCTGGTGTCATCTCTAGAAACCTTGGGATGGCCATCCTGAGATAGAAACAGGAAATAAAAAATAGAAAGTTAAGCATAGCTGCTGCTGTTCATATTATTTCAGACAAAAGATGATGTATTTAATCACATATAACTGGAGTGCATGGTTATTAGATGTGTTGTGTGAATACTAAACTATGTATTTTAATCTAATTTAAACTAAAAAAGTGTGCCCGAGCCCCAAATATTATTAGCAAGGCTATTTCAAAGAAAAATACCCCAAAGTTCTACTTCCTTTAGTGGACTTTGACAAATTCTTGGTATTAGAATTTAGTGACCTCACTACAGGTCAAGCACCACAGCTGCTGCTGCCCACATTTGTGCTTATTTTGCTATATATATCTGATTTGATCACATGTAGGTTTAATAAAGGCACATCCAAAAACTTTAGACAGGTGCTCAATCACATGATACACTTCACTAATCAATAAACAAAAATCAACACACTGCCACTAATGCTCTCAGAAATCAGTTTATTGATGAAGTGTTTCATGTGATCTGTGTAAATGTATTATTTGTGGATCAGGCATCTCTTTAGAATGGAATACACACGCCACAGTACCATTTCAGTAGCTGGAACGTCATATTTGTAATTTATACTACCGTTAAAAGTTTGGGGTCAGTAAGATTTATTACATCTTTGAGAGAAGTCTCTTCTGCTGACCAAGGCTGCCTTTATTTGATCAAAAGGAAGTAAAAAACAGTAATATTGTGAAATATTACAATTTAACACAACAGAGTTTTCTACATATTGTCAAATGTAATTTATTTCTGTGATCTAAGCTAATTTTTATTACTCCAGTCTTCAGCGTCACATGATCCAAGTCAAGTCACTTTTATTGTCACCTCACTACAGCACATGTGCCTTGGTGAGTGAAATTCTTTTGAGCTTGCTCCAGAAAGTGCAGAAACAATGAACATATACATATACATATACAGACTTCAACAGGTGAAAATGTGCAATATGCACATACATATAGTCAGTACACTATTAGACATACTTAGTTAACACTACACATTATACGCAGTATGTACATACATACAGTTAGTACTAAACATTATACACTATACACAGAATGTACATGTTCCACATTATGTAAACATATAGAAGCATAAAAATATGCTAAGGTGCAACAGAGTGTACGTGAAATGGATACAGAAATGTCATGCATGTGCATTGGATGGTATCCAGCGGAAACGGGTAGGGTATTGTATTAAAAGCAGTGTGTATGTGTAGTCCAGTGTTGAACTGGTGAAGTTAAAGTGCAGTGTGTGGCATACCATATTGTGGGAGTATTCTGTAGGGTGTTAGTTCTGACTGTTCATTAGTCTGATAGCCTGAGGGAAAAAGCTATCCCTCAGTCAGCTAGTGCACGATCAGATGCTGCGGAGACGTCTTCCTGAGGGCAGCAGAGAGAGCAGTCTGTGGGACGGGTGGCTGGAGTCACTGATGATCCTCCTTAAACGCTTTCCTTAAACACCGCCTGGTGTAGATGTCCTGGAGGGAGGGAAGCTCACCTCCAATAATGTGGCTGGCAGTTCGCACAACCCTTTTCAGAGCTTTACGGTTGCCAGCGGTGCTGTTTCCAAACCAGGCAGTGATGCAGCCCATCAGGATGCTCTCTATAGTGCAAGTGTAGAATGTTCTGAGGATGCTGGGGCTCATTCCAAAGGAAGAAGAGGCGCTGGTGTGCCTTCTTCAGCACTGCATCAGTGTGTGTAGACCATGTAAGATACTCGGTGATGTGAACGCCGAGGAACTTGAAGCTGCTTACTCGCTCCACAGGTCTCTTGTCGATGGTGATGGGTGTGTGTTCTCTGCTCTGTCTCCTGAAATCCACCACCAGCTCCTTGGTCTTGTCGATGTTGAGTGAGAGGTGGTTCTCCTGACACCATCTAGTCAGGGTGCTCACCTCCTCTCTGTAGGCTGTCTCATCGTTGTCGGTGATCCGGCCTTTGTAACATTAAGGAAAGCTGCAGAAGTATTGTTCCTTGTTAGAGTGTGTTCATTTCATTTAAACATTTACTATTACTATTAAGTTTCCTCTTTACATTTTAAAGTTTATTATTTTAACATTAGTAAACTTATTTACATTAGTAAAACATGAAATAACTTTAATTATTTCAATATAATAATTAATATTAATACTACATTTTTATTCATTTACAAAGTATGGTTCAGCACTTTTACAGCTTTTTTAAAAATAGTAATAATAATAATAATAATTCATTACATTTATATAGCGCTTTTCTAGGCACTCAAAGCACTTACATAGTCAGGGGGGTATCTCCTCATCCACCACCAGTGTGCAGCATCCACCTGGATGATGCGACAGCAGCCATAGTGCGCCAGAACGCCCACCACACACCAGCTTATTGATGGAAAGGAGACAGAGTGATGAAGCCAATCAGCAGATATAAATAGTTCACGAGTTCACCCTTACATCTAATCTGAAGGCAAATAGTAGGCATATTTTGGCGTGCTGTCCTGGGGGAGGGGTCCGGGCCCGGAGCATAGCCCGAACCCAAATAACTCCCCCCATCCCAATTTGGGATAAATAGATTAGAAGTGAGGAGTTGGGGTGGAGGAGGGTTGCCGAAAAACTGTCGTGGGACAGGAGGTAGGAAGACTGGATATATATACGCTTGCGAGCTATAAGATGATTAGCTAAACGAGATGCACCTGTGCCAAATTGGATGATTATCTGATCGTGCTTCTCCCGAACTTTGTTAATAAAACCACATTTCACGAGTTCACCCTTACATCTAATCTGAAGGCAAATAGTAGGCATATTTTGGCGTGCTGTCCTGGGGGAGGGGTCCGGGCCCGGAGCATAGCCCGAACCCAAATAACTCCCCAAAAGAAGCTTAAAGCCATAGGACAGCAGCCAGAGAGATAAAATTTAGTTGCCCCCCAAAATATGCGTGTTGGGAAGAAAATGCAGAGCGACCTGGAGAGCCGTGCAGTGTTCGACGAGAGCTGCGGCTCGCAACGTCTTACCGGCGAGCCCTCCGTGCCGCTTATGGGAGGAGCACGATGCCAGATATCAAGAAATGAGGGACTCTTGCTGCCTCCGAAGGGAGCTGCGGCTCTGCTGCACCGGAAGGGAGAGTCCCTCTTGCGGCTGAGTACGAGGCGCGGTTTGTTGCATCTGATGGAGGGCTCTCACTGCGACTGAAGGGAGCCAGCGACTGTATCCCATCGGGAGGGAGATCCCTGGCCGCCATAGAGTATGCAACATAACTCGGACGGGGGGTTAACACTGCGACCGAAGGGAGCCGTGGGTCTGCTGCACCAGAAGGGAGAGCCCCGTCAGATGCTAAATAGGCAATGAGATTCGAGACGTGGTTTGGCGCGTCGGATGAAGGGCTCCTAATGCAACCGAAGGGAGCCAGCGGCTGTACCCCATCGGGAGGGAGATCCCTAGCCATCGTGGAGCATGCAACATAACTCAGATGGGGGGTTCACACTGCGACCGAAGGGAGCTGTGGGTCTGCTGCACCGGAAGAGGAGCCCTAGTCCGATGCTGAGAAGGCAAAGAGACGCGACTGTTGGAGGGACTCCCGCTGCATCCGAAGGGAGCTGCGGCTCTGCTGCACCGGAAGGGGGAGTCCCCCATTGCGGGTTTATGGAGGCACGGTTTTTTGCCTCTGAGGGTTCTCCCAGCCTCCGTAGGGGGTTCGCAACTCTGCAGCAGGAGTGCTGCCCCGGAGGGGAGAGCCCTGATTGACGCTAACTAGAATACGACTGTTGGAGGGACTTTTGCTGCGTCCGAAGGGAGCTGCGGCTCTGCTGCACCGGAAAGGCGAGTCCCCCTTGCGATGCGAGGCATGGCTTGATGCGTCTGATGGAGGGCTCTCACTGCGACCGAAGGGAGCCAGCAGCTCTATTCCCCCGGCAGGGAGAACCCTGTCCGCCCTTGAGCATGCAACATAACTCAGACGGGGGGTTCACCCTGCGACCGAAGGGAGCCGTGGGTCTGCTGCACCGGAAGGGAGAGCCCCATCAGATGCAGAATAGGCAAGAAGATTCGAGGCACGGTTTGATGTATCGGATGGAGGGCTCCTGCTGCGACCGAAGGGAGCCAGCGGCTGTGTTCCCCCGGGAGGGAGATCCCGGTCCGCCCTTGAGCATGCAACATAACTCAGACGGGGGGTTCACCCTGCGACCGAAGGGAGCCGTGGGTCTGCTGCACCGGTAGGGGAGCCCCGTCCGATACGGAGTAGGCAAGAAAACGCGACTGATGGAGGGACTCTCGCTGCGTCCGAAGGGAGCTGCGGCTCTGCTGCACCGGAAGGGAGAGTCCCCCTTGCGATTGTATAAGCGGCTTAATTTGATGCATCGGATGGAGGGCTGTCACAACGACCGAAGGGGGCCTGTGGCTCTGCTGCACCGGGAGGGATACCCCCATCTGCCGCTGAGCGCGCAGCGCAACTCAATGACAGATGAAAGGCTCACACTGCGACCGAAGGGAGCCACTGCCCAGCTGCACCGGAAGGGAGAGCCCTGTCCGATGCTGAAATAGGCAAGGAGATTGTAACGATGGCTGGAGGGCCCTTACTTTGGCCGAAGAAACGATAACTGAGAGGCTTCTATTATTCAAGTACACAACATGATTTAAGGAGGAATATTTTTTTTTTTTTTTAAATGTCTGATGAATAACAACCGAGGGCATCTATCGGATTATGTGAGCGGCCCCTTTTGAGCTGCTTAAGATTAGGCTGAAACGATTCCTCGAGTAACGCGATTACAAAAAATGATGTAGGCAAATTCCTCTGCTTCGAAGCCTCTTTTAATTTATTCTAAATCTCACGTCAGGTTCTTTCGCAATGATTTTTTTTTTTTTTTTTTTTTTTTGAATGAATTAATCAAAATAGGTAATTGCACTTACATCCGATTCACGAATTAATATCTCTAAATATTAAGACGGAACAGTGTTTAAATGTGAATCCTGCATGTTCTGTGTGTCTCTGTTAATGAATGGAGCAGGAGCGCGACTTCCTTTTTTACACACACACTGAAGCGCGCATTACTCTCACGGAAATTTCTGCGTCTGCTGTCTCACTAAATAAGGACTTGAACACATGAACAACATCTCCAGAACTGCTCTGACAGTCAGTTCATGAGCATTTGACTTTAAGTAAAACTAGCGTCACATCACATACACAGAACTGAAAAGGTACGTCAACCCGACTAAATAAAGGTCCGGGGTCCTGACATTTTATCCTACCCATCAGATTTACTGTGCATGCGCACATCAGTATAATTAAGCAAAAACACATTTTGTTACTCGATTAATTATATATATATATATATATTTTTTTTTTTTTTTTTTTTTGAGGCTCTTGCGGCAGCGAGAATTGCGGCAGTAGGGAAGGATGGAAAGGGCTCCTGCGGGAGCAGACACTGCTATGGCAGTGGTGAAATATAGGTAGAGGCTCCTGCGGGAGCAGACACTGCTGCGGCAGTGGTGAAATATAGGTAGATGCTCCTGCGGGAGCAGACACTGCTGCGGCAGTGGTGAAATATAGGTAGATGCTCCTGCGGGAGCAGACACTGCTGCGGCAGTGGTGCAATATAGGTAGAGGCTCCTGCGGGAGCGGAGACTGCTGCGGCAGTGAGAAAAAAACAGAAAAGGCTCCTGCAGGAGCGGACAATGCTGCGGCGGTGGGGAGATACAGAGAAAGCTCCTGCGGAAGGATGGCTGAAGTGAGGATTGACCGTTACAGATAGATTGGGCATGATAGGAGAGTTAGCTATGGTAGATTAGGAGTTTTAGTGAAAGGGGATGAGCTGGCGTTAGAGGGGTTGGCTGAAGAGGGTTCGAGATAGATATATATAAATAAAATAATCGGCCTGACCACTAATAGGTCTTGGTACCCTCTGCCTTCTGGCAAATCTGGAGCTGGAGGCCACTGAACAGAAAAATGGTTAGTAGCATGAGGGAGCGGAAGAGTTGAGGGCGCGTTTACGAATGGAGGCGGCCTCACATTTGCTTCAGCTGCTGTAGCTGTGGGTCATGGGAGGGGGCTGGGGCAGTGTTAATTTTGTTGACTAAATATTTTCGTCATTATTTTCGTCACGAATATATTTTTTGCGGACGAAAACTAAACGAAAACTAAAAAAGAAGGCACTGATGGAGACAAACTATGACTAAATTGATTGACATTATCGTCAACGAATAAAGGACGAGACTAAAATAGACTGTGACGAAAATCAAATCAGCAGACGGGAGAGATGCGAGGAATGAACAAAAGAACCGGCAAAACGGAACAGGCGAGACTGCATGAGAGAAGAGAACCAATCCGAGCCTGACTTATTGAGACGTGAAGCGAAGGTTTTCAGTTTTTTTTATATGAGCTCCCGGGAAGACACGGCATTCGAAGAGGTGATGTCTAAAAGAGCGACAAAATGTCCACAGCTCACTTCACGTTTGAAGACGAACAAAACAAAACAAAGTGTAAAGCACGCAGAGCGCTCATTCGTGGCAAGAACACAACCAATTTGAAAGGACATTTACAGACGAGCCACCCGGACATTTTCTCAAATGTAATTTCACAACGATGTTCTTTTGTTTATTGAGCGAAGCAAAATTGGAAGACTGTAATGCGTAGATGTTGTAGCATTAAATATTACGAACTGAAAAGTACTGTAAAATAGCCCCTTCTTCAAGTTAGATGAGAGCGCAATACTAATACGTAATATTATGATACATACATTTGATTAATAATAATAATAATGTTTAGTATATTTTATAATGTTCTTCTTGTTGACAATATCACAAATATTTCTATATTAGTCATGTGAAACGTGAATGTTCACATCCTATCATTATACATCCTAATCTAGCAATATTGTAGTATTTAAAACATACAATATTGCTAGACAAATGAATACCTTATAAAATCTTGTTACTTTATCCACCCAGCTTTTTAGATATTTACTTTAAATGTATGCACTTATTGTTCAGCTCAGCTGTAAGCTTTAAAGTCCTGGAACTAACTTTATTTTTCTTTTATTGATGGTCAATTGGCAGCTAGTTATTGTTTACATTATCATGACAGTGTTTGTTGCTGCATAAAAGCTTTTGAATCAAAATAAAGACACAGTTGTGTTGAAAAAAGTTGAATTTGTGTTTTATATATTTTGGTTAAGTTTGTTTCCTATACCAGCTGTAAAAATTTGTCTAGTAAATCTGTTATTGATTTTAGTCTTATTTTAGTCGACTAAAATAAGACTAAAATTAAAACAAATCAGATGACTAAAACTAAAAATAATTATAGTCAAAAGACTAAGACTAAAACTAAATTAAAATTGCGTGTCAAAATTAACACTGGGCTGGGGTGTGTGATGTCTTGACGAACCTGTGTAGCCTGCCCTGCTAGCAGAAGTAACAGGATGGAAATACTGAGATGTGCAGGCCTGTGTTGCAAGTAAAAGAAGCTTCATGCTTGCTTTGGCTGCTTTAGTTGTTGGCTGATTTGACAATTGCTCAAACCTTGTCTGAATTAACACAGTCCTGTTGGAAAAGCATCTTTTCCTGTCGTTTTGGCCTTCAGGCCCTTTTAAACAGCCTCCAGAGCAGATAAATTTGGGATGCTGTTTCCTGTTGTAGTAAGGACTGTGAAAATAGAGGCTTTGAAACTATGTAGCATGTTTAGTTTTATAAACCATTGTACCAATAGACATGTCTATAGCAGTAACGTTAATTGCAGTAATGTGATATTCAAATTCAAGCCGTTTCTAAAGACATTTACTTTGCATGCTTTTCATATAACAGTCCTAAAAATAAAACGATAGAAAATTTACTCACACTTGTTGTTCTGCAGCCAAACATGAGGCAGTTGCGTTTTTTGAAAAATTCTGAATAATCATGCCAGTAAATGGTGAAATATGTCCCTAAATAATTGATCCTGCCGGAATAATTGCATGAACCTTATGTCTGCATCATCTCAGAGAGGTTTAAACATGCACAGTAAAGCAAATTTAATGTCTTTAGACATTTCGGTGTGGATGACAACTCTGCAAAAAGCCTTTGCTTCGTGGTTAAAAAAGTGGGATCGTCATCGGACAGAGTTCGGTCATAACGCCGTTTAACTAATTTTGGCGTCTTCATAAGCGCATTCTATATATAACGTCTTTTAAATTGTTCAGATGAGCAAATCATGAGGTTTTCTTGCATGATTAGCATTTTAATTGTTTGGTCAGACGGTTCATATATATATATATATTCACGTTCATAAATCGGGGATTAAACGTGGAATTTATCTTTTGTATGCTAAATATGTAAACAAGCATATGTGCACAGTACCTATAACTGCGCTTTACATTTTGCAAGATTGACATGCTAAATGGCTAACTGACCCGGTTTACTCTCATCAATTTTGTTAAGATAAGATATACCAGTTCATTGCGTTTACTTTCGACATGTATCGGTTTAATCAACTCGACATGTATACCAGTTTAGTCCTTTCGTTCACGAATGAGAGCTCTCGATCTCTGAGACTCATATGAAACTCGCTCATTGTTGATGACAACTCTGAAAAATTCTTCATGAATGAGTGTAAGCTGAGAACGATTCGTTAAAAGATTCATTCGAAAAAAACGATTCTTTCACGAACGACATATGCCACTACAACAACACACGGTCTTCGCTGCTAGTGGAGGCAGCATCGAACTGCGACACGGCTGAAAAAGCCAGAGAGGTTTACTGCGGGGAGAACTGGAGCACGGCTGCGATCCAGCATTATAATAGAGCCCGGTCCTGGCGAGAAAATCGTGTTGTCGAGTGAGGCGAGCTGAAGGATTTGCACGAGCTTTTGGCCACAACGTGTGGCTTGGCGAGAAGAGCAGCTGACGCGATGACGCTTGTTGGTGTTCAGCGGATAGATATCTTCGTCGGAAGGAAGATTGGGCCTGTGATAAGATGACGGACAGCGCGAACCGAATGCTGACAGAGCGAACCGAATGCTGACAGACGGTCTATGCCGAAAAACTGTCGTGGGACAGGAGGTAGGAAGACTGGATATATATACGCTTGCGAGCTATAAGATGATTAGCTAAACGAGATGCACCTGTGCCACATTGGATGATTATCTGATCGTGCTTCTCCCGAACTTTGTTAATAAAACCACATTAATAGTAAAGCTCTATTTTAGTTTTCGTTCAGTATCCATTTTAAAAACTATTGGTTGATAAATCGGTATCGGCCAGTGTGGTCCAAACTAGGGCTGTGCGATAAATCAAAATAAAATCGCGATTTGAGTGAGCGTGATTTCTAAATCACTTTATAGCACGATTTTCCACAGCCCCAACCTCCCACAGTATGTTATCTGAACCAATCAGGATGCAGCGCACCTAAGTGTATAATTTTAATGTGCTTTCACATTACAACAAAGCGCTCTCGTTGCTCCTTCTGAACCGTGTACACATAACTTACTGTATACGCACTGCAGAAGTACGTGTGAACCTTGGGCAATAAATATATTGGGCAAATCATATAACACCTGAGGCACCGCTACAGTGAGCTTTATGACCAATGCATGGCAAAAAAACCCATCCCTGAACACAGGTTTTATTTTATTTTTTATTATAATTTTTTGCCATATGTCTAGATTTTGTTTGCCATCTTTACTTAGTGATTATTTTGACTTAAGTCTGTTCTAGAGACATGTTACAACTTTTTGATAAAGCTCTCATTGGTTTTCTTTTGGAAATATGTTTCAAATTTATACTGAATGCATTTATGACTGTAAAGCATGTCTGTGTGTGTCAAAATCGTGATTAAAATGGAAATCGCTAAATTGATTAAAAAATCGTGATAGTTTTTTTTTTGTCCATATTGCACAGCCCTAACCTAGCTATCAGTATCGGTAAAATCCACTTTTGGTCAATCTCTAGTTGACAATACTGTGGTGCGGTGTGTGGATGTCCAGCATTTGTACAGTTCTGCTGCTTTGGGCGTCGTCATTCCCGTCACCAGTGTATTGGCTGATTACTTTTACTGAGCATGTAGGGAAATTTACTCTGCATTTAAAGGGATGGTTCACCCCAAAATGAACATTTGCTGTTAATTTACTCTCCCTCAGGTCATCCAAGGTTTTTTTCTGCAGTAGAACAGTAAAGGTTTTTAGGTGAAACCGTTGTCCTTGGTGATTCTTAAATGCAAGTCAGCAGCTGCCGGTTTCTGAGAAAAAAACAACAAGACAATATCAATACCGGTGGCTCCTGGTGACACATTGACATCTAATGAAGAGAAATGATCGGTCTGTACATGAAAATGAACACTACTTACAACAGAATTACCTTTATTCCAAAGCCTGGGCAACCAGCTGTCAGCGCGTTCACAACTGTCCATAGACGTGACTTCTCTGTCGCATGACAACGGATGCACAGGCGTGATACTGGAGCAGATGACGCTGTTTCCGGCGCAGCATCGTGATGTCTATCAGCCAAGTGAACTATCAGTGAACTATCCCTTTAACCCACACTAATCTAGCCTACTGTTGAAGTTGTTGATCAGCCATCATTGTTGTTGAGAGCCTGTGTGTGGCATACTATGTGCATTACACATACGGCTGCGTTAGCTGTAACAGAGATGTGTAAGATGTGTACAGGTATCTTACAGTTGTTTACTGAAGGCCCTGACTGAAACCCCACGGTACTCACTGTCTGACAGCAGGTTCACTCAGACTCTGATCGTCATCACTGAAGAGTCCAGGAACAAAACAAGCCATCTGACACAGACACAGCAATATTTACTCTGCAGTTCCAGGTTCATTAGAAGGAAACAAGATAGAGCAGAGGTAAAATGTGGAAAAAGACAGAATAATATATAACAATTATAATAACATATGTAATATACAAATTCTACTACTAATAATATAATCTTAAAATAACAGAATCTATATTTTTAATTTTAGGTTGAGTGCGACTTACGTTTTGATGTCAGGGACTTCTTAAAATTGGTGAAATATATTCTAAAAAAGGCATATTAATGTATTTCATGAGCTTCTTCAGTTCACCTGTATTTCTAAGACGGTATCTCCCTTCAGAAATGTTGAAATCTTGGAGCTTCAATTCTGTTCTGTAGAGTTTATTTCTGTCCTCCTGAAATCACAGAACAATTTGTATTAATATCTGATAATCGTGAAATATCAAAACTCATGTGAACTTGTTTTCAGCAGATTACACTCTCAGTGTAAGTGACGTCATCGATTCAGTAAATCAGCCTTTTCCAACAAACCACTTACAAATCACCAGCAAAACATTCACAGAGCTATCAAAATATATAATACACACACGAAGATTTCATTAAAAGCCCAGAGTTTCATCAACAAGAGCTCAATCTATAGAGTTAGCTTAAGTTACCTGAAAACTGCTAAGATGCTATAACGGACTTTTTCGGAGACACTAAACCATTTCTATAAAATAAATTTAATTGAAACATGTCAATAACAAGTAAGAAACGTGTCAGGAACGTTTGCATATAGTAGTTGTGTGATTTTAGCGACTAAACATACCTAAAACAGTGTAAACCGCAGCGAGAGACGGAGATTACTGCTTGCCAGTGACGGTTTTTGTGTTGACGCCCCGTTTCCATGGCAACTCTGATCCCCGCTTGCGCAGAACTCAACGCACACACAGCATTTACACAAACAAACATCTGGAGTTAGAGTTAAAACATTACCTTTATAATTTACAGTCTCATTCAATAATCACTCAAGAATGAATGGAAAACTCATTTTGTAGTTCAGAAAGCAACAGCAACAATAGCTCACCGTATAGAGACGGATTCTTTCTGTAAAAGAGTGAAAAACACGGTGAAAATGCAGTCAGGACTTCTCTTTAATAATCCGCTTTTACATTTTCCCTCCGATAAACTGCTGGAAACGCATTACGTTAACATTAATAAATAAAAAAATTCGCTACATGACCGTTGTCTAAACAAGTTAAAGGTAACATCATTTGAAAATGAGCCGATGTTTTAGGTAATGAGGCCGACTTTGGCCAGACGTACATGTGTGCTGTCTGGGAAATGATTCGCGATCCCGCTCCGAACTCCCAAACTGACTCAAATGATTTGCGAACTCGCTACGAACTCCCGAACTGATTCAAATGATTCGCGATCCCGCTCCAAACTCCCATGATTCGCGATCCCGCTCCGGGGTGCGTTTCCCAAAAGCATCGTTAGCCAACTGGTCGCAAGTTCCGTCGTTACCAACGTAGTTCAACGATTTGGTGTTTCCCGAAACCATAGTTCAAACGAACATTCGCAAACTGCATCGCAAACTTGTGTCGTTAAAACGAAAGCTCTCCACCTGTGGTTAGAAGTTGCGCCGCACCTGGGCTGTGTTCTATTCAGAGCTATCAACCATGTGCCCTATTCCTTTAGAAGATTTCACCATCCACTTTGAATGATTTAAAAGACTTGAAGTTGTGGTTTAAGTTTATTACCTAATTCGCCTTCTTTATTATTATTACAAATGCATCTTGAAACTATATAGCAGCGTGGCCCTCGCAATTATTCTCCCTTCGAAGTGCCCTCTGAAAGCATTTATCATGCCGATTGGAACACAGCCGCATCGTTTTGTTTGTGCGATGAAACGGTGAGTTTGTCGAGTGAGTTACCTTTGTAAAAACATTCCAAAAGACATATTTGTATGTTAGAGGTTTTCACTAACATTAAATGTTAACACTCAAATCAAAGTAACACTCAAATAGTGTCCCACACAAAAGAGTCGTGTGCTTCCATCACCCACGCATTAGGCCATCACCCACCACCTCCATAACTTTCCAACAGCATAATAATGCAGTATAGCTAACAACTGAATTTAAAGCATTGTTTCTTCTTATTGCCCTCTGAAGATGTGAAGCATGATGTTGAAGGGCCAGACTGGAGAGGGCCTGATGTTGGAGGCCTGGACTTTGAAGGCAAAGGCCTGGTTGATGCACATGTATCCATATCTCCAAGGATCCTTCCATTGCAACAGGCCCCAGGATGGCCAAAACTGTCTCTTCCTCTGTAGGGACAGGAGGAACTGAACTGATACCCCATCAGTCTTGTTTGCTTCCCTCTTACGTGCCACAGCCCTCTGCTTTGTCAGACTTGCGAAGTCCCTCCACTTATTCCTGACTTTGTCTGGGCTTTGTCCATATCCATAGCTAGCATAGTTTATTTTTTGAGTGATTTCTTCCCAGATTTTATTTTTGTCAGCATTTGTAATGCTATTTTTTCAGCTTTGAAAATAGCTGGAAATTACTATTTTCCACCACCTTCTCAAAAATAACTGCAATTTCAAGCATTGAAAATTGGGGTTTTCGTGTCATTTTCATTAACACGTCAGAATGGCAAGAAGACATAAATAGGAAAGATTGAGCAAAATAAGCAACAACAACAGTACATCACAGTTTTTCAAAACCCATCTTTTTTCAGTTGTGGTTAAGTAGCCTATCAATATTACATAAGAGATAGTATTTATCTGAAATTGTGAAATTATTGACATTGGGATCAGAAAAGAGCAAATTTTTAACTCTGTGTGTGTATAATGTATTGCAGAACAATGATTCGTTATTGCAGAATGATTCGTTATTACTCGACTCCTACGTAACGTCATTTCAAAAGCGTAATTCGAGTCGAAGAAAAGAGAAAATAAAACCAACTGTAGGTGGCGGTATGTGCTCATGTCTCCAGTCAGCCATTAGATCAAAGAAGAAGAAGAACGACGGCTCAAACCAACGTAGTTTGAACTATGGATCTGCGACACAGGTACCATGGTTTCGGGAAACAGTCGTGACTAGGTCGTTCGTTTTCATAAAGATGCATCGTACTATGGTGGTTAATCTGCGAGCTACGTCGTTGTACGGGAAACGCACCCCCGAACTCCCGAACTGATGATTCGTCATCCCGCTCCGAACTCCCGATCTGACTCAAATGATTCGCGAACCCGCTACCAACTCCCGAACTGATGATTCGCGATCCCGCTCCGAACTCCCGAACTGACTCAAATGATTCGCGAACCCGCTACCAACTCCCGAACTGATGATTCGCGATCCCGCTCCGAACTCCCGAACTGATGATTCGCGATCCCGCTCCGAACTCCCGAATTGATTCAAATGATTCGCAAACCCGCCACGAACTCCCGAACTGACTAAAATGATTCGCGATCCCGCTCAGAACTCCCGAACTGATGATTCGCGATCCCTCTCTGAACTCCCGATCTGACTCAAATAATTCGCGATCCCGCTCCGAACTCCCGATCTGATTCAAATGATCCGCGAATAAATTATACTAGAAATCAATACTAGAAAAAAAAGAAATATAATAGAAATACTAGAAATCATTCTAATATGATGATTTACTGCTCAATAAATATTTCTGTTTATTATCAATGTTGAACACAGTTGTGCTGCACAATATGTTTGTGGAAACTGTGATGTATTTTATTTTTCAGGATTCACAGATGAACAGAAAGTTCAGAAGAACAGCATAAATCGTTTGTAACATTATAAACATCTTTACAGTCACTTTTGAATTATGTGTCCTTGATGAATACAATTATTGATTTCTTCTTTTATTATTATTATTTTTTATATTTTTTTGTACATACACCAAACCTTTTAATTCCACAAAAATATATTAGACATGGTTTTTACATTTTTTTATGATTTCTGAAGACCATATGACACTGAAGACTGGAGGAAAAATGCTGAAATTACAGCTGTACATCACAGAAATAAATTAAAGTTTAACACAGATTCACACAGAAAACAGATAAATACAGCCTTGGTGAGCAGAAGAGATCTTTCCAAAAACAAAAACCTCATTATTGCAAACTTTTGGCCCATACTTGTCAATGTTACTCTTATCATTATATAATTAGTTACAGATGAATTTAAACTGATTGTAAATAAGGTGAGTAAAACACAGGTTTGTGCTACTAGAGCCGTATGGAAGTGATGTTTTATTTGATTGAATTACACATTGAGTTGTAAATTATTTTGAAATGAATAGCAAAGCATTATATTTTATTAAATACTGTGCAGATGTTAATTTCAAAATAAACCCCAGCATGCGTCTTGTTTTGAGTTCGCTCCTGAAATCCTTCAGAGAAACCAAACACTTTTTCAGGAAACGTCTTCCACTAATGAGATTAGCTGATTACTGCTCGACTCTTTGAAGATATACAGAGAATTAGCTAAATCATTAATTAAACTCTGATTCCTGTTTTATTGAAAATGTTACCCTTTACATTAAGCTATACAGTACATCATATTGCATGTAGTGATATATTTTACTTTCCTACAATGAAGAGATACATATAATTATGTTCTATAACCGTGGTTGCAGGTCATTTGATGCATTATAACATGCAAATTATTAATATATTAAAATACTTTTATAATGCACTGTATATAAAGGCTTCAAGTAAGATGTTAGCTACCAAAATGTTTCATTATAAACACATTGGTTTGATTGCATAAAATCAGGTTTATGATTTTGAGTTAACGTTAAAAAAATACTTATATAAACACTTCAGCTTATTTTATTTGTTAATTGCCAAGGAAATATTTTTTTCTTATTAATTTTGTGGTACTTAAACTAAAATAAAAAGATGTAGATAAAACAAAAACTATATAGACATTTTAAAAAAAAGAAAAAAAAACAACAAAAATACACCAAATTTACTAAAATGTTAAATGAAATTAAAATGAAAACTAAAAGATATTAAAATAACTAATTCAAACTCAATGATTCTATAAAACAAACAGCATAGAATTACATGTTTTTTCGCATGTGTAACTCGCTACGAACTCCCGAACTGATTCAAATGATTCGCGATCCCGCTCCAAACTCCCGAACTGATTAAAATGATTTGCGATCCCGCTCCAGGGTGCGTTTCCCA
The DNA here is from genome assembly GCF_003368295.1 of Carassius auratus. Lineage (NCBI taxonomy): Eukaryota > Metazoa > Chordata > Actinopteri > Cypriniformes > Cyprinidae > Carassius > Carassius auratus. The sequence goes on along the minus strand of NC_039251.1, from coordinate 4,085,941 downwards.
AAAGCATCGTTAGCCAACTATGGTCGCAACTTCCGTCGTTACGAACGTAGTTCAACGATTTGGTGTTTCCCGAAACTATAGTTCAAACGAACATTCGCAAACTGCATCGCAAACTTGTGTCGTTGGAACGACAGCTCTCCACCTGTGGTTAAGCATAGTTCGTCGTTAGTTTGCGGTGTCGACGTCATTGATTGCGCCGCACCTGGGCTGTGTACTATTCAGAGTTATCGACCCTGTGCCCTATTCCTTTAGAAGATTTCACCATCCACTTTGAGTGATTTTGTCAAGGTTTTGGCAAGGGAGGAACTCAAGTGCAGACAGGGATCACAACACAAAGGGTTTATTTACAAAAAAGGGAAAACAAAACCCACGAGGGGGAAAACAGGACTAGGGCAGATACAGCAAATACTAAATAAGACTGACTAGATGAGATAAACAAAGACTCAAGACAGGAGAACACTAACTACAAATAACACTCACGGTTATACAGGATACAATCTCACAAAGGGGAATACTTCTTTCACGAGGCTGACAGGTAGGAACACATCTGAGAAACACACAATTGAGGTACAATGAACCGACGAAAGACAGAGCACACTAGGAGATCTAAATAGGGGAACTAATTAAGACACGACAGGTGACATAGATAGGACAATCACGGCAAGACTAGGACAACAAGGAGGGCGGGGCAAGGGAACGAGACAACACAAGCACATTGCCCAAAGACAAGGCCATGTGCTAGTACACAAAACACGGGTCTGTCATGATCCTATGTCACCTGTCGTGTCTTAATTAGTTCCCCTATTTAGATCTCCTAGTGTGCTCTGTCTTTCGTCGGTTCATTGTACCTCAATTGTGTGTTTCTCAGATGTGTTCCTACCTGTCAGCCTCGTGAAAGAAGTATTCCCCTTTGTGAGATTGTATCCTGTATAACCGTGAGTGTTATTTGTAGTTAGTGTTCTCCTGTCTTGAGTCTTTGTTTATCTCATCTAGTCAGTCTTATTTAGTATTTGCTGTATCTGCCCTAGTCCTGTTTTCCCCCTCGTGGGTTTTGTTTTCCCTTTTTTGTAAATAAACCCTTTGTGTTGTGATCCCTGTCTGCACTTGAGTTCCTCCCTTGCCAAAACCTTGACAAAATCACTCAAAGTGGATGGTGAAATCTTCTAAAGGAATAGGGCACAGGGTCGATAACTCTGAATAGTACACAGCCCAGGTGCGGCGCAATCAATGACGTCGACACCGCAAACAAACGACGAACTATGCTTAACCACAGGTGGAGAGCTGTCGTTCCAACGACACAAGTTTGCGATGCAGTTTGCGAATGTTCGTTTGAACTATAGTTTCGGGAAACACCAAATCGTTGAACTACGTTCGTAACGACGGAAGTTGCGACCATAGTTGGCTAACGATGCTTTTGGGAAACGCACCCCGGAGCGGGATCGCAAATCATTTTAATCAGTTCGGGAGTTTGGAGCGGGATCGCGAATCATTTGAATCAGTTCGGGAGTTCGTAGCGGGATCGCGAATCATTTGAGTCAGTTCGGGAGTTCGTAGCGAGTTACACATGCGACAAAACATGTAATTCTATGCTGTTTGTTTTATAGAATCATTGAGTTTGAATTAGTTATTTTAATATCTTTTAGTTTTCATTTTAATTTCATTTAACATATTAGTAAATTTGGTGTATTTTTGTTGTTTTTTTTCTTTTTTTTAAAATGTCTATATAGTTTTTGTTTTATCTACATCTTTTTATTTTAGTTTAAGTACCACAAAATTAATAAGAAAAAAATATTTCCTTGGCAATTAACAAATAAAATAAGCTGAAGTGTCTATATAAGTATTTTTTTTAACGTTAACTCAAAATCATAAACCTGATTTTATGCAACCAAACCAATGTGTTTATAATGAAACATTTTGGTAGCTAACATCTTACTTGAAGCCTTTATATACAGTGCATTATAAAAGTATTTTAATATATTAATAATTTGCATGTTATAATGCATCAAATGACCTGCAACCACGGTTATAGAACATAATTATATGTATCTCTTCATTGTAGGAAAGTAAAATATATCACTACATGCAATATGATGTACTGTATAGCTTAATGTAAAGGGTAACATTTTCAATAAAACAGGAATCAGAGTTTAATTAATGATTTAGCTAATTCTCTGTATATCTTCAAAGAGTCGAGCAGTAATCAGCTAATCTCATTAGTGGAAGACGTTTCCTGAAAAAGTGTTTGGTTTCTCTGAAGGATTTCAGGAGCGAACTCAAAACAAGACGCATGCTGGGGTTTATTTTGAAATTAACATCTGCACAGTATTTAATAAAATATAATGCTTTGCTATTCATTTCAAAATAATTTACAACTCAATGTGTAATTCAATCAAATAAAACATCACTTCCATACGGCTCTAGTAGCACAAACCTGTGTTTTACTCACCTTATTTACAATCAGTTTAAATTCATCTGTAACTAATTATATAATGATAAGAGTAACATTGACAAGTATGGGCCAAAAGTTTGCAATAATGAGGTTATTGCAGACCTGAAAACGGTCCTCTTCTTCGCTGGCTCGGGCACGCCAGCGCTCACCGCTGCTGGCTCGGGCACGCCAGCGCTCACCGCTGCTGGCTCGGGCACGCCAGCGCTCACCGCTGCTGGCTCGGGCACGCCAGCGCTCACCGCTGCTGGCTCGGGCACGCCAGCGCTCACCGCTGCTGGCTCGGGCACGCCAGCGCTCACCGCTGCTGGCTCGGGCACGCCAGCGCTCACCGCTGCTGGCTCGGGCACGCCAGCGCTCACCGCTGCTGGCACGGGCACGCTCACCGCTGCAGGAGGCGACAGAGTCGCAGGACCGGGAGACCCCTTCTTCCTCCTCTTCCTCCTAGGCCGCGGTGCAGAGGTCACCGCTGGGACAGAGACGGGTTGGGGAAGTTCAGTCTCGGGCAGGGCAGACTCTGACGATTCCGAGGCTGACTCCCACGAAAACCGTCTCCCTCGCTTGTTGGGGAGACTGAAGGAAGTGGGAGGTGCCTCAGGATTCTGGGAGGAACTTGCCTGATCCCCCAGGGTTGCCACGGCCAGGACACGACCCTCTGGAATAGTTGGCAGCTGGGTAGGTGGAGGGGACCTCTGTGGCTCCTCCTCTCGACCGCTTGCTCCGGAACCACCTCCCCTGGTCCCCCGGAACACCACTAGGGGAGAGCCCTCAAAGCCATCTCGCTTGCTGGCTGATGACATCCAGCATTGCCTCCTGTCTGCTGAGTTCCATCTTGGTCGGTTCATTCTGTCAAGGTTTTGGCAAGGGAGGAACTCAAGTGCAGACAGGGATCACAACACAAAGGGTTTATTTACAAAAAAGGGAAAACAAAACCCACGAGGGGGAAAACAGGACTAGGGCAGATACAGCAAATACTAAATAAGACTGACTAGACGAGATAAACAAAGACTCAAGACAGGAGAACACTAACTACAAATAACACTCACGGTTATACAGGATACAATCTCACAAAGGGGAATACTTCTTTCACGAGGCTGACAGGTAGGAACACATCTGAGAAACACACACAATTGAGGTACAATGAACCGACGAAAGACAGAGCACACTAGGAGATCTAAATAGGGGAACTAATTAAGACACGACAGGTGACATAGATAGGACAATCACGGCAAGACTAGGACAATAAGGGGGGCGGGGCAAGGGAACGAGACAACACAAGCACATGGCCCAAAGACAAGGCCATGTGCTAGTACACAAAACACAGGTCTGTCATGATCCTGCCTCAAGACTAGGAAAAATCAAGGACACGAGGGCAGAATCATGACAGATTTAAAATACTTAAAGTTGTGGTTTAAGTTTATTACCTAATTCGCCTTCTTTATTATTATTACAAATGCAGCTTGAAACTATATAGCAGCGTGGCCCTCGCAATTATTCTCCCTTCGAAGTGCCCTCTGAAAGCATTAATCTTGCCGATTGGAACACAGCCGCATCGCTTTGTTTGTGCGATGAAACGGTGAGTTTGTCGAGTGAGTTACCTTTGTAAAAACATTCCAAAAGACATATTTGTATGTTAGAGGTTTTCACTAACATTAAATGTTAACACTCAAATCAAAGTAATTTAATAGTAAATGAATGTACCAAAATAAAGTAACAAAAATGTATAAATATGTGAGAGATTTTGTTGTTTTTACAGAATTATAAAATAGAATACTCTCTACAAATGTGTTTGTGTATATGTACACACACACACATATATATATATATATACATGTTATAGTGTTCATTTAATACATATCTGCAAATAAACCAAATATTTAACAGAAATTATGTCAGATTTAACAAATGGTTTAAACTCTAGTGGTGGCTGGATGCTGCACAGGTGACAGGACGTATGGGCGAAGAGGACATGTCTCCAGCAGCCAGCTATCACCAGAGCCAAACACCCTCTTCAGCCACCTGCAAACTGCTGAAGTGTCCCACACAAAAGAGTCATGTATGCTTCCATCACCCACCCATCAGGCCATCACCCACCACCTCCATAACTTTCCAACAGCATAATAATGCAGTATAGCTAACAACTGAATTTAAAGCATTGTTTCTTCTTATTGCCCTCTAAAGATGTGAAGCCTGATGTTGAAGGGCCAGACTGGAGAGGGCCTGATGTTGGAGGCCTGGACTTTGAAGGCAAAGGTCTGGTTGATGCACATGTATCCATATCTCCAAGGATCCTTCCATTGCAACAGGCCCCAGGATGGCCAAAACTGACTCTTCCTCTGTAGGGACAGGAGGAACTGAACTAATACCGAATCAGTCTTGTTTGCTTCCCTCTTACGTGCCACAGCCCTCTGCTTTGTCAGACTTGCGAAGTCCCTCCACTTATTCCTGACTTTGTCTGGGCTTTGTCCATATCCATACCTAGCATTGATTATTTTTTGAGTGATTTCTGCCCAGATTTTATTTTTGTCAGCATTTGTAATGCTATTTTTCAGCTTTGAAAATAGCTGGAAATTATTATTTTCCACCACCTTCTCAAAAATAACTGCAATTTCAAGCATTGAAAATTGGGGTTTTCGTGTCATTTTCATTAACACGTCAGAATGGCAAGAAGACATAAATAGGAAAGATTGAGCAAAAAAAGCAATCAACAACAGTACATCACAGTTTTTCAAAACCCATCTTTTTTCAGTTGTGGTTAAGTAGCCTATCAATATTACATAAGAGATAGTATTTATCTGAAATTGTGAAATTATTGACATTGGGATCAGAAAAGAGCACATTTTTAACTCTGTGTGTGTATAATGTATTGCAGAACAATGATTCGTTATTGCAGAATGATTCGTTATTACTCGACTCCTACGTAACGTCATATCAAAAGCGTAATTCGAGTCGAAGAAAAGAGAAAATAAAACCAACTGTAGGTGGCGGTATGTGCTCATGTCTCCAGTCAGCTATTAGATCAAAGAAGAAGAAGAACGACGGCTCAAACCAACGCAGTTTGACCTGGATCTGCGACACAGGTACCATGGTTTCGGGAAACAGTCGTGACTAGGTCGTTCGTTTTCATAAAGATGCATCGTACTATGGTGGTTAATCTGCGAGCTACGTCGTTGTACGGGAAACGCACCCCCGAACTCCCGAACTGATGATTCGTCATCCCGCTCCGAACTCCCGATCTGACTCAAATGATTCGCGAACCCGCTACCAACTCCCGAACTGATGATTCGTCATCCCGCTCCGAACTCCCGATCTGACTCAAATGATTCGCGAACCCGCTACCAACTCCCGAACTGATGATTCGCCGTCCCGCTCCGAACTCCCGATCTGACTCAAATGATTCGCGATCCCGCTACCAACTCCCGAACTGATGATTCGCCATCCCGCTCCGAACTCCCGATCTGACTCAAATGATTCGCGATCCCGCTACCAACTCCCGAACTGATGATTCGCCATCCCGCTCCGAACTCCCGAATGGTTTCAAATGATTCACAAACCCGCTACGAACTCCTGGACTGACTCAAATGATCCGCGAAGAAATTATACTAGAAATCAATACTAGAAAAAAATAAAATAAAATAGAAATACTAGAAATCATTCTAATATGATGATTTACTGCTCAATAAATATTTCTGATTATTATCAATGTTGAACACAGTTGTGCTGCACAATATGTTTGTGGAAACTGTGATGTATTTTATTTTTCAGGATTCACAGATGAACCGAAAGTTCAAAAGAACAGCATAAATCGTTTGTAACATTATAAACATCTTTACAGTCACTTTTGAATGATGTGTCCTTGATGAATACAATTATTGATTTCTTCTTTTTATTATTATTTTTTTATATATTTTTTTGTACATACACCAAACCTTTTAATTCCACAAAAATATATTAGACATGGTTTTTACATTTTTTTATGATTTCTGAAGACCATATGACACTGAAGACTGGAGGAATAATGCTGGAATTACAGCTGTACATCACAGAAATAAATTAAAGTTTAACACAGATTCACACAGAAAACAGATAAATACAGCCTTGGTGAGCAGAAGAGATCTTTCCAAAAACAAAAACCTCATTATTGCAAACTTTTGGCTCATACTTGTCAATGTTACTCTTATCATTATATAATTAGTTACAGATGAATTTAAACTGATTGTAAATAAGGTAAGTAAAACACAGGTTTGTGCTAGAGCCGTATGGAAGTGATGTTTTATTTGATTGAATTACACATTGAGTTGTAAATTATTTTGAAATGAAGAGCAAAGCATTATATTTTATTAAATACTGTGCAGATTTTAATTTCAAAATAAACCCCAGCATGCGTCTTGTTTTGAGTTCGCTCCTGAAATCCTTCAGAGAAACCAAACACTTTTTCAGGAAACGTCTTCCACTAATGAGATTAGCTGATTACTGCTCGACTCTTTGAAGATATACAGAGAATTAGCTAAATCATTAATTAAACTCTGATTCCTGTTTTATTGAAAATGTTACCCTTTACAATAAGCTAGTATACAGTACATCATAATGCATGTAGTGATGTATTTTACTTTCCTACAATGAAGAGATACATATAATTATGTTCTATAACTGTGGTTGCAGATCATTTGATGCATTATAACATGCAAATTATTAATATATTAAAATACTTTTATAATGCACTGTATATAAAGGCTTCAAGTAAGATGTTAGCTACCAAAATGTTTCATTATAAACACAGATAGGTTTGGTTGCATAAAATCAGGTTTATGATTTTGAGTTAACGTTAAAAAAAATACTTATATAAACACTTCAGCTTATTTTATTTGTTAATTGCCAAGGAAATATTTTTTTCTTATTAATTCTGTGGTACTTAAACTAAAATAAAAGATGTAGATAAAACAAAAACTATATAGACATTTAAAAATAGAAAAAACAACAAAAATACACCAAATTTACTAAAATGTTAAATGAAATTAAAATGAAAACTAAACAGCATAGAATTGCATGTGTTTTCGCGTGTAACTCGCTACGAACTCCCGAACTGACTCAAATGATTCGCGATCCCGCTACGAACTCCCGAACTGATTCAAATGATTCGCGATCCCGCTACGAACTCCCGAACTGATTCAAATGATTTGCGATCCCGCTCCGGGGTGCTTTCCCAAAAGCATCGTTAGCCAACTATGGTCGCAACTTCCGTCGTTACCAACGTAGTTCAACGATTTGGTGTTTCCCGAAACCATAGTTCAAACGAACATTCGCAAACTGCATCGCAAACTTGTGTCGTTGGAACGACAGCTCTCCACCTGTGGTTAGAAGTTCGTCGTTAGTTTGCTGTGTCGACGTCATTGATTGCGCCGCACCTGGGCTGTGTATTATTCAGAGTTATCGACCCTGTGCCCTATTCCTTTAGAAGATTTCACCATCCACTTTGAGTGATTTAAAATACTTAAAGTTGTGGTTTAAGTTTATTACCTAATTCGCCTTCTTTATTATTATTACAAATGCAGCTTGAAACTATATAGCAGCGTGGCCCTCGCAATTATTCTCCCTTCGAAGTGCCCTCTGAAAGCATTAATCTTGCCGATTGGAACATAGCCGCATCGCTTTGTTTGTGCGATGAAACGGTGAGTTTGTCGAGTGAGTTACCTTTGTAAAAACATTCCAAAAGACATATTTGTATGTTAGAGGTTTTCAGTAACATTAAATGTTAACACTCAAATCAAAGTAATTTTATAGTAAATTAATGTACCAAAATAAAGCAACAAAAATTTATAAATATGTGAGAGATTTTGTTGTTTTTACAGAATTATAAAATAGAATACTCTCTACAAATGTGTTTGTGTATATGTACATATATATATATATATATATAATGTATAATATGTATAATATATATATATATGTATAATATATATATAGAGAGAGAGAGATGGTATACACTGTTTGCAAAAGTTTTTTTTTTTTTTTAAATGTTTTTAAGTGTTAATTTAATACATATCTGCAAATAAACCAAATATTTAACAGAAATTATGTCAGATTTAACAAATGGTTTAAACTCTAGTGGTGGCTGGATGCTGCACAGGTGACAGGACGTATGGGCGAAGAGGACATGTCTCCAGCAGCCAGCTATCACCAGAGCCATACACCCTCTTCAGCCACCTGCAAACTGCTGAAGTGTCCCACACAAAAGAGTCATGTATGCTTCCATCACCCACCCATCAGGCCATCACCCACCACCTCCATAACTTTCCAACAGCATAATAATGCAGTATAGCTAACAACTGAATTTAAAGCATTGTTTCTTCTTATTGCCCTCTAAAGATGTGAAGCCTGATGTTGAAGGGCCAGACTGGAGAGGGCCTGATGTTGGAGGCCTGGACTTTGAAGGCAAAGGTCTGGTTATTGCACATGTATCCATATCTCCAAGGATCCTTCCATTGCAACAGGCCCCAGGATGGCCAAAACTGACTCTTCCTCTGTAGGGACAGGAGGAACTGAACTAATACCCCATCAGTCTTGTTTGCTTCCCTCTTACGTGCCACAGCCCTCTGCTTTGTCAGACTTGCGAAGTCCCTCCACTTATTCCTGACTTTGTCTGGGCTTTGTCCATATCCATACCTAGCATTGATTATTTTTTGAGTGATTTCTGCCCAGATTTTATTTTTGTCAGCATTTGTAATGCTATTTTTTCAGCTTTGAAAATAGCTGGAAATTATTATTTTCCACCACCTTCTCAAAAATAACTGCAATTTCAAGCATTGAAAATTGGGGTTTTCGTGTCATTTTCATTAACACGTCAGAATGGCAAGAAGACATAAATAGGAAAGATTGAGCAAAATAAGCAATCAACAACAGTACATCACAGTTTTTCAAAACCCATCTTTTTTCAGTTGTGGTTAAGTAGCCTATCAATATTACATAAGAGATAGTATTTATCTGAAATTGTGAAATTATTGACATTGGGATCAGAAAAGAGCACATTTTTAACTCTGTGTGTGTATAATGTATTGCAGAACAATGATTCGTTATTGCAGAATGATTCGTTATTACTCGACTCCTACGTAACGTCATATCAAAAGCATAATTCGAGTCGAAGAAAAGAGAAAATAAAACCAACTGTAGGTGGCGGTATGTGCTCATGTCTCCAGTCAGCTATTAGATCAAAGAAGAAGAAGAACTACGGCTCAAACCAACGCAGTTTGACCTGGATCTGCGACACAGGTACCATGGTTTCGGGAAACAGTCGTGACTAGGTCGTTCGTTTTCATAAAGATCCATCGTACTATGGTGGTTAATCTGCGAGTGACGTCGTTGTACGGGAAACGCACCCCCGAACTCCCGAACTGATGATTCGCCGTCCCGCTCCGAACTCCCGATCTGACTCAAATGATTCGCGATCCCGCTACCAACTCCCGAACTGATGATTCGCCATCCCGCTCCGAACTCCCGAACTGACTCAAATGATTCGCGATCCCGCTACCAACCATAGACGCTACCAACTCCCGAACTGATGATTCATCCCGCTCCGAACTCCCGATCTGACTCAAATGATTCGCGAACCCGCTACCAACCATAGACGCTACCAACTCCCGAACTGATGATTCGCCATCCCGCTCCGAACTCCCGATCTGACTCAAATGATTCGCGATCCCGCTACCAACTCCCGAACTGATGATTCGCCATCCCGCTCCGAACTCCCGATCTGACTCAAATGATTCGCGAACCCGCTACCAACTCCCGAACTGATGATTCGCCATCCCGCTCCGAACTCCCGATCTGACTCAAATGATTCACGATCCCGCTACCAACTCCCGAACTGATGATTCGCCATCCCGCTCCGAACTCCCGAATTGATTCAAATGATTCACAAACCCGCTACGAACTCCTGGACTGACTCAAATGATCCGCGAAGAAATTATACTAGAAATCAATACTAGAAAAAAATAAAAAATAAATAAATACTAGAAATCATTCTAATATGATGATTTACTGCTCAATAAATATTTCTGATTATTATTGATGTTGAACACAGTTGTGCTGCACAATATGTTTGTGGAAACTGTGATGTATTTTATTTTTCAGGATTCACAGATGAACCGAAAGTTCAAAAGAACAGCATACATCGTTTGTAACATTATAAACATCTTTACAGTCACTTTTGAATGATGTGTCCTTGATGAATACAATTATTAATTTCTTCTTTTTATTATTATTTTTTTATATTTTTTTGTACATACACCAAACCTTTTAATTCCACAAAAATATATTAGACATGGTTTTTACATTTTTTTAAATGATTTCTGAAGACCATATGACACTGAAGACTGGAGGAATAATGCTGAAATTACAGCTGTACATCACAGAAATAAATTAAAGTTTAACACAGATTCACACAGAAAACAGATAAATACAGCCTTGGTGAGCAGAAGAGATCTTTCCAAAAACAAAAACCTCATTATTGCAAACTTTTGGGCCATACTTGTCAATGTTACTCTTATCATTATATAATTAGTTACAGATGAATTTAAACTGATTGTAAATAAGGTGAGTAAAACACAGGTTTGTGCTACTAGAGCCGTATGGAAGTGATGTTTTATTTGATTGAATTACACATTGAGTTGTAAATTATTTTGAAATGAAGAGCAAAGCATTATATTTTATTAAATACTGTGCAGATTTTAATTTCAAAATAAACCCCAGCATGCGTCTTGTTTTGAGTTCGCTCCTGAAATCCTTCAGAGAAACCAAACACTTTTTCAGGAAACGTCTTCCACTAATGAGATTAGCTGATTACTGCTCGACTCTTTGAAGATATACAGAGAATTAGCTAAATCATTAATTAAACTCTGATTCCTGTTTTATTGAAAATGTTACCCTTTACAATAAGCTAGTATACAGTACATCATAATGCATGTAGTGATGTATTTTACTTTCCTACAATGAAGAGATACATATAATTATGTTCTATAACTGTGGTTGCAGATCATTTGATGCATTATAACATGCAAATTATTAATATATTAAAATACTTTTATAATGCACTGTATATAAAGGCTTCAAGTAAGATGTTAGCTACCAAAATGTTTCATTATAAACACATTGGTTTGGTTGCATAAAATCAGGGATATGATTTTGAGTTAACGTTAAAAAAAATACTTATATAGACACTTCAGCTTATTTTATTTGTTAATTGCCAAGGAAATATTTTTTTCGTATTAATTTTGTGGTACTTAAACTAAATTAAAAAGATGTAGATAAAACAAAAACTATATAGACATTTAAAAAAAATAATAATAATAAAAAACAACAAAAATGCACCAAATTTACTAAAATGTGAAATGAAATTAAAATGAACACTGAAAAATATTAAAATAACTAATTCAAACTCAATGATTCTATAAAACAAACAGCATAGAATTGCATGTGTTTTCTAACCACATTTAACATTTATTTTTCAGTTTATAATATAAAAACAGCTGTTTCAGACACTGTAAAACACAGTACAAATGAATGCATATCAGCTAAATATGTTGAATTCGGCCTGGGCTGTTATTAATCAGTTCATAGCTGTTATGAATGACATATGTTATGATATCTGTTAGATCTGTCCTGAAAGATCAGAAGGATGAAAATCACAATCTTATCAGCAGCTATGAACATCAGGCTTTTTTTTATTATACCATCTTTATTAGTTATTTTCCTCACAAACAGAGACAGAGACAATATCAAAGACATTTTTCAGCTTCCCGCAGATTTTAATAGGCATCCGTTTTATTGCAGAAGAAAAGAGAAAACCCCAAAAGTCAAACTTTAAAGGTTTATAAATAGACTAAAATGAATTCATTACAGAAGCACAGGACAAAGAATATTGACATGAGAGAAAGAAACGCCAGAAAAAAAGTCAGAATTTCAAGATATTAAACTCAGAATGCTGAGAGGTAAACTTGCTATTATAATTATATATCTTTCAATTCTGAGGAAGAAAACACCACACTTCAAGATCTAAACTTGCAAGTCTGGATTGTAAGAAAATGGAAATCAGAGCTGCTTTGTCGTAGTATAAAAGCGGTTATTAATGGTTCGATAGATACTAGAAAAGAGCAATAATTCAATTTGCATTGCATTATTGAATCGTCCTACTTCAGTTTAAAAAAAGCAAGTTCAGGAGCTCAAGTAGCGTTAGTTGAATTAATAACTTCAAGAAATGAAGTACAAATCGCTTAAATTGTGCTTAAATGCTTAAAACATGTTGCCATGAAATAAAAATAGTAATTACAAGAAATTAAACTCAGAAGTATGAGGGAAATGACAGATTTGTGAGATGTAAACCTGCAATTGCAATTTAAAACTCACAGTCTGGGGAAAGAAGTCCAAATTGTGAGATGTAAATTACCGTATAACTCCAGATTCAGAGAAAAAAAGTAAAGACTGTGCGATTTAAAAAAAAAAGAGCCAATATTGCAAAAAAAAACCTTCCACTTACTTAAATTCAATTTTTGCTTTAAAATTTTAAGTAGAATCAAACACATAAAAAACCTTGTCTAGTTCAGTTTTGATGAGTTCTGCTTGTATAGGACAGTGTTCAGAAGGAAATGAACGTCTGTGCTCATTCTTCTGCTTCATGTGTGTTTCAGGTTCTGCAGACAGCTGCAGCGCCCTCTGCTGGACACAACACATTCATCAGGAGCACGTCGTGATCATCAAGGGTTAATAGAGTCAGTCATTAATGACAGATTCAGATCTTTGTTTGTTTTTAATGATTTTGATTAAACAGCATGAAACATTTAAGTAACACAAACCAACTAAACCACAGAACATCACATAATAACATCCGATTTTAATTCTATTGTGATCGAAGAAAAGCATTTAATATGATTCCCTCTTAAAAAATGTTAATATACAAATATTTCCAAAATTTAATACCTTTTTCCCAGTACATTCAGACATAAAATAATGCAGACCTGACAGTATGTGATACAGCAGGACTGATGCTCTTCATGTTAAATCCTGTTCACCTGGAGCTCCTTCTGAGTGTTTCTTCACTGATGCTCTTCATCTGACATCAGTTCTGAGAGAAAGCTTATTTCCACCACACAATACAATTATAGAAAAGACAACTGTGAGTTTATATCTCACAGTTCAGACTGAGTTTTTATCTTTCAACTGCAAAATTCAGAGTTTTTCTCAGATATGCAAGATTATTATAATTATTATAATTTTCCCCCCACTTTTTTTCAGAATTCTGCGTGTGCATGAGGTCAAGTCAGGAGTCTTAACATTTTGGGGAAAACTTGAGAATTGCAAAATGTAAAATAAATTCTGAGAAAACTTGATGTGAACTTGAAATTAAGAGTTTTTTTCCTCATGCAATTCTCAGGAAAAATGTCAAATGCATTAGAAGGAAGATGTAAACCTGCAGTTAAGAGTTTATAGCATGCAACTGTGACAAACTTGTGATTCTGAAAAAAAAAAAAAAAGTCAAAATTGCAATATTTTAACACTCAGAATTGGAGTTATGAGGAAAAAAGTCAGAATTGCGAGATGTAAACTCAGAATTTTAGAAAAAAAAATTAAATTTGCAATATATAAAGCCTCACAATTGCACATTGTTCTAATAACCAGTGATTCAGAGTAGAGGAGTCTGGTTGTCTAGTGAGTGTGCTGTGTGCTGGAGATCTCCTGACAGGAGCAGAAGGGGAACGTCCCACAGCAGGGCTGCAGCCAGGGCTTCCACAGCACCTTCTCCCAGCTCAGCTGCTTCTCCACCGGCCTCAGACTCCTCCGGTGCTCCGTCACGGCCCGCTCCACCCGCTCCAGCACCTCAGAGAAGAGCGGCTCGGTGTCTGGTGTGAGAGGAAGGCTCTCTGACGGATCTCTGCTGAGGTCGAACACCAGCGGAGGACTGTGATACGTCACAAACTCCCCGTGACACAGACAGATGTTGATGTCGTAGCAGCCCACGGCTCCCGCAGGAGAGAAGTTCGGCGTGAAGAAGTGAACCTTGAAGATGGAGTCACCTGAGGAGGACACCATAGACTCCATCAGTACAAAAACATTACAATTTACCGGTGGCTTATAATATCTGACTCGGTGTGTGTGGCTGTTATGCACAACTGGGTAATTACTCAATTAATATACTGTAAATATCACACATGTGTCCCTGCAGCACAGAAGCAGTCAGTAGCACAGGGTTATTTGTAGAAATAAGCATTATCCATTTCTCTTTTATGTCAAAAATCATTAGAATGTTAAGTAAAGATCATGTTCATGAAGATATCTTGTAAATTTCCTACAGTAAATATATCAAATCTTAATTTTTGATTAGGAAAATGAATTGCTAAAAACTTCATTTGGACAACTTTAAAGGTGATTTTCTCAATATTTAGATTTTTTTGCTCCCTCAGATTCCAGATTTTCCAGATTTTCATAAAGTTGTATCTCAGACAAATATTGTCCTCCTCACAAACCAGACATCAATGGAGAGATAATTTATTCAGCTTTCAGATGATGCATTTATTTATATTTTTATTGATCCTAATGACTGTTTTTTTACGGAGCTCCGCACATGACTTGCAGGAAAAAATATAAGGCTAAATCTGGCGCACGATTTAGCAAATCGAGCAAACGCAATAGTAAATCGAGGGAACGCAATAGTAATCATGTGCACGTTTAAGTACATTGAGGGAACGAATTAGTAAATCGTGCATACAATTTATTAATTCTTTCTTGCATGTCATGTGCGGGGCTCCGTAGCTTTGTGCTCCAGGGTTACAAATATGATTTTAAAGTGTTTAATTATATATCGGTTAGGTTTCCTAAAGATGAAGAGTTTCATGATTCATCCTTGTCTGTGTTTTGTGAGTATAACATATGCAATGCCAAAACTGCAAAAATAATCAATTAATACATTAATAACTAATAATAAAAATAAAAAAATGTATTACATTTATTTGCCAGCTTTGCCAGTATTCAGACTGACATTAGTTCATATTCAAACCTTAAGCTGATAAATTTGATTCATTTCTGTGAATCAGATCAAACTCTGTTTCAAAATATTGATTTAAAACATTGAATCAAAAAACGAAAAGCAGTGAGACACACTATCTGACAGAAGACTGGGGTCAGTAAGATTTGTAATGATTTTGAAATCAGTGTCTTCTGCTCACCAAGGATGCATTTATTTGAACAAAAATATAGTAAAATTTTTACAATATTATTACAGTTTAAAATCTCTGTTAAAGTGTAATTTATTTCTGTGATGTGCAGCTGTATTTTCAGCATCATTCCTCCAGTCTTCAGTGTCACATGATCTTCTGTGTGTGTGTGTGTCTCTGTGTGTGTGTGTGTGTGTGTGTCTCTGTGTGTATCTGTGTGTGTGTGTGTGTGTGTGTGTCTCTGTATGTGTCTCTGTGTGTATCTGTGTGTGTGTGTGTGTGTGTGTCTGTGTGTATCTCTCTCTGTGTGTGTGTGTGTGTGTCTCTGTGTGTATCTCTCTGTGTGTGTTTGTGTGTATAACTGTCTGTGTGTGTGTTTGTGTGTGTGTCACTCACTGTTAGTGGGGTGCCAGCGTACAGCGTTCAGGTACATGCCGCAGTAGTGGAACATGAACTCGTGCTCTGAGCGACTGCTTCTGTTCTCCAGCAGAGGCATCAGATCGTGACCGTCCAGAATCCTGACACACACACACACACACACACACACACACAGGTGATGCTAGGGTGTTCTGGGTGATTCTAGACTATACTAATATATTGTGTATTACTTCAGCTCTCTAAACTCTGTGTTTTCTGACGCTCTGAGGTTGTGGTGTTGTACCTGTCCTCCGGCAGCGCTCCTCCTGCCAGCTTCACCACCGTGGGAAAAACATCCATCAGACTGGTTGGTTCTGACACTTCTCGTCCCGGGATGAGACGCCCGGGCCAGCGAAATATTCCCGGCACCCGGATCCCTCCCTCCCAGCCGCCCATGGCCTTCCCACCTGAACACAACAGGGTCAGTATCAGACCTCATTCTGACGGACAGCGTCGTAACAATGATAATAACTATAATAACACATTTAGTTGCTTGTATTTTTGTTTACATTTTCATTTTTAATAATGAACTTACAGGATAAGAGTATAGGCTCATGCATAATTTATTAATGATGAGAACAGATGAACAGAAACTATGCGTCACTTTTCATATTCAACACTGAGTGTGAATTCCAGTTGTAAATGACGATGTCTGCTGTTGTGTGTCGTACCGCGATATATCCCGTTCCAGCCTCCTCTAGGACCTTCTTCGATGTGGCCGCCGTGGTCAGAGGTGAAGTACATCAAGGTTTTCTCCGACAGATTGAGTCTTTGGATGGTGTCCATCATTCTGCCTGCGATCAAACACAAGATCTTCACCTGGGTCATGATTTAAACAGATGATTCTGAGCTGAATGATCTGTGATCCTGTGATCTGAGGGCACTCGAGTGTGTTCACTTAGAGCGATAGTTCACTCTTTCTTCTTCAGGAGAACAGTAAAGAGGTTTTTAGCGGAGACTGTGTGATTCATAAACACAAGTCCATAGCTCCCGTCACTTTGAGAGTCAAGAAACATAAACAGGCAACCCAGAATCAATCCCTGTGACTCCTGATGATATATCCAAGACTTATGAAGCAAAACAACCAGTCTGTGCAAGAGACTTGTTATTGACAACATTATTACCTGTAATCTAGTCTCAGACAGACGGGGAAATATGATTATTTTCTGTGAACTGGTTCAATACACTAATTTGTTTATGTAATCATGCAATGACATCTCATATACACAATTATATTGCCAATAATGATGTGATGCATGGATGCATGCACATATGCACATATGAGCAGCTCATCACTCTTCTGTCCGAGTCAAACTGTGTCCTCAGTTCAGTGATTGTTAAAGGAACTGGAGCACTGAATCAGTTTATTCATCTCAGGATCAGATCCACCACTATTTTTGTCTCATTTCCAGTCACAGTGACTGACAAGGCGTATGAAAAATGAGTTTTCATTGAGTAACTTGGAGATCTGTGCTGTGTGAGTCCCAAACTGATTCAAACGAAACTGATTCAAATAGTTCACTAAAAAGAACCTGTTCAAAAGAATGATTCATTCTGAAACTGAGCGTTTGCCTGAGGCTCTGGATTACAGTAATAATGATGTAAATGTTCAGTTTCTTGCACAGACCGATTGATTTGCTTCATAAGACCTCAATGTCTCGTCTATAGCCACAGGGATTCATTTTGCATTGCCTGTTTATATTCTTTTATTTTTGACTCTCAAATCCTGGCAGCCATTGACTTGCACTTTATACGTAAATCACCAAGGACCAAAGTTTCAGATAAAAAAATCTTCTTTACTGTTCTACTGAATCCAAAAAATCCCCCACATCTTGCATGGCCTCAGGGAAAGTAAACCAACAGCACATTTTAATTGTGGAGTGAACGATCACTTTAGTTGTTATACTGGATTCATGAACTGATGCTTTCTTCTTTTCTCCTCACTTACCGATCATCCAGTCCGCTTCTTCTACATTGTCCCCATACAGCCCATGTTTGCTCTTTCCAGCGAAGTCCTCGGACACAAAGAGGGGCGTGTGCACATGAGCCAACGACAGGAAGAGCAGGAAAGGCTTGTCTCTGTGTCTGACATCATAAATCACACCAGACATCATCACCTTAAACCAAAACCAGAGAAGTTTCCCACCGCAGGCTCAGGAAACGAGTGCGTGGGAAACACAAGTCGGGACACGTCTAATATTTTCAGCATTACCACATGATGAAGCAGGCATGCATGCAAACCACGGCTGAATCTCACCAAACACGTCATGAACACACGCACGAATTCAACAGAAGTGAATGAGAAATCACAGTTTGAATGAAGAAAATTAAGCTTTTAATAAAGACCCCTATTATGGACTTTTGACTTCATGCAGTGTTTCATGCAATTACCTTTCAACAAAGATCTGAGTGAATGATAACATCCTGCACATACTAATATATTTACTTGAGTCTCCCCCCTGAGATTTTAAGGTAATGAATAAATTAATAATTCTCCAGTGTTGGTTAATGGTCACATGACTTGCAGGTAAATCTTTTTAGTAAGGGTTTTGTTTTGATTGTTGTTAGTTTAACAAGCCCCAGGAGTTTGTGAAGTGCTTGTGTAGGTGGGTGGATGTGTTGCACCTCTCCACGAATCCCTGGGCTTCTCTCATCAGCCTGGCGTTCAGTGTCTCCAGCTTCATGGGCTGCTCCAGCACCTCTCCGTTCCTCATGATGATGCAGTTCCAGGTCCGCAGGAGCTCGAAGGGCACGAACCACACAGTGAAGCTCAGCAGAGACAGAGCGGCCAGAAACAGCAGGAGCGTCCCTGGGATCCGCAGCAGCCCGGCGACTCGGACCGGGAGCAGCGTGAGGAACGCCAGCGCTAGCAGCATAAACATGAGCCACAGCGTCTCCTGCATGTCCACCAGCACACCTTTACCTGCTCCGGGCTTGCAGTCGCTGAAGAGGGTGAAGGGAAGACCGTAGAAGAAGTCGAAGCCGTGATTGTTGGGATGATGGCAGTGATCGTTCCTGCTCTCACAGTTCACTCCCAGATGCCACTTTCCTGGTGAGGGAACACACTCATGCATTAATTGTGGATTTATAATTAATGTATTGTTTTTGTGCATATTTTATTTGTTTGTTTATTTATGTATTTTTGTGCATTTTACTTATTTTGTGTGCATTTTTTATTTATTATGTTTGTGCACATTTGATTTTTTTATGTGTATTTTATTCATTTAGTGTATTTTATTTATTTTGTGTGCATTTTTTATTAATTTATTATTTTTATTAATATTTTATTTGTTTCTTTGTTTATTTATTTGTAATTTTTCCCCCTCCATTTTTCAGATTTCTCATAATTTATTTCTCTTTTTATTTTATTTTCCCCTCTGTTATTATCATTAGTACTTTATTTTCCTGCTAACTTACCTAGAGTGAAATTGATATTTAATTAATAAATTGAAATTGTATCTGTATAACACAAAATCATATCGTTATCATATCATTTTGAGAAATTATTATTTTTTTTTTTTTTTTTGCGTTCCAGTGTTTGCATCTCCAAATGTCCTACAGGTTTGAACAACATGAGTGTGCGTATATGATCGTTTTTGAGTGCCTTGAGCTTAACACTATTATCTTGCTATAGCTGCTTTAGAGCAGATTTAGTGAATTTGTCTCTTATTTGATGAAGTTTGCACCGTTGATTCTGTTATCTACTTGTTAATCACTGTGTATCAATCTGTAATGTATAAAGTGCTGTAGAGATAAATGTGTCGTGACTGTTGACTGCACGAGGCCGTCTCTGTGACTGATTATGAGTGCATGCACGTGTCTTACCCACAATGCCAGTGGTGTAACCCTGCTTCTGCAGGAGTTTGGCGAAGGTGGTTTCATTGGGTGGAAGACCTCCAGATCCAGCGAGAAACAGAATCACCTGAACTCGTCCTGTGCTGCCCAGACCTTCACAACAACACAGACACAGACATCAGACGGATATCTGATAACACGCAAGACACGCTCCTCACCTCAGGATCAGATCATTTATTGACATTACAATCTCATGCAGTTTCATCTCCTGTCACTTTAAATGCTACAATGAATGTAGTTTCATCTGCCCTGAGTGTGATGTCTGGAGCGTGTGTCTCACCGGAGCGTGTGTGTGATGTGTATCTGGTCTGGAGTGTGTCTCACCGGAGCGTGTGTGTGATGTGTGTGTGATGTCTGGAGTGTGTCTCACCGGAGCGTGTGTGTGATGTGTGTGTGATGTCTGGAGTGTGTCTCACCGGAGCGTGTGTGTGATGTGTGTGTGATGTCTGGAGTGTGTCTCACCGGAGCGTGTGTGTGATGTGTGTGTGATGTCTGGAGTGTGTCTCACCGGAGCGTGTGTGTGATGTGTGTGTGATGTCTGGAGTGTGTCTCACCGGAGCGTGTGTGTGATGTGTGTGTGATGTCTGGAGTGTGTCTCACCGGAGCGTGTGTGTGATGTGTGTGTGATGTCTGGAGTGTGTCTCACCGGAGCGTGTGTGTGATGTGTGTGTGATGTCTGGAGTGTGTCTCACCGGAGCGTGTGTGTGATGTGTGTGTGATGTCTGGAGTGTGTCTCACCGGAGCGTGTGTGTGATGTGTGTGTGATGTCTGGAGTGTGTCTCACCGGAGCGTGTGTGTGATGTGTGTGTGATGTCTGGAGTGTGTCTCACCGGAGCGTGTGTGTGATGTGTGTGTGATGTCTGGAGTGTGTCTCACCGGAGCGTGTGTGTGATGTGTGTGTGATGTCTGGAGTGTGTCTCACCGGAGCGTGTGTGTGATGTGTGTGTGATGTCTGGAGTGTGTCTCACCGGAGCGTGTGTGTGATGTGTGTGTGATGTCTGGAGTGTGTCTCACCGGAGCGTGTGTGTGATGTGTGTGTGATGTCTGGAGTGTGTCTCACCGGAGCGTGTGTGTGATGTGTGTGTGATGTCTGGAGCGTGTGTCTCACCGGAGTGTGTGTGTGATGTGTGTCTGGTCTGGAGCGTGTCTCACCGGAGCGTGTGTGTGATGTGTGATCTGTGGAGCGTGTGTCTCACCGGAGCGTGTGTGTGATGTCTGGAGTGTGTCTCACCGGAGCGTGTGTGTGATGTGTGTGTGATGTCTGGAGCGTGTGTCTCACCGAAGCGTGTGTGTGATGTGTGATCTGTGGAGTGTGTGTCTCACCGGAGCGTGTGTGTGATGTGTGTGTGATGTCTGGAGCATGTGTCTCACCGGAGCGTGTGTGTGATGTGTGTGTGATGTCTGGAGCGTGTGTCTCACCGGAGCGTGTGTGTGATGTGTGTCTGGTCTGGAGCGTGTGTCTCACCGAAGCGTGTGTGTGATGTGTGATCTAGAGTGTGTCTCACCAGTGTGTGTGTGTGATGTGTGTGATGTCTGGAGCGTGTGTCTCACTGGAGCGTGTGTGTGATGTGTGTGTGATGTCTGGAGTGTGTGTCTCACCGGAGCGCAGGGCGTAGCGTCCCGTCATGAAGGCGCTTCTGCTGGGAGTACAGAGCGGAGCCGCAGACAGATGCTGAGTCAGCTTCACTCCCTCCGCCGCCAGACGATCGATGTTTGGAGTCCTTCAGACACAACACACCATTCACCAGGAGACATTCACTCATAGTGTTAGACTCAAAGAAGAGCATGCTGCTTGCAACGTGAAGGTCACAGGTTCGATTCCCAGGGAATGCATGAACTGATCAAATGCAATGGATAAAAGCCTAAAGCATTCGTGTAAATGTTTTTCTGTTCTTTTTGGAGTTTGTCAGACATGATCACTATAAAGTGCTGTGTTTGTTATTGCTGATGCATTTTTAAGCAATATTTATATTGTTCTTCATCACTTATCTTTTTCATAACAGGACTGATCAATGACAGAACAGCACTGCAGTGTTTCCAGGTAAAACGTACTTTAATTTATTACTTTTGCATGTTGTTTGCACAATTATTCTGTGTGCACTGTACAGCAATTAATTATCAATGATGCATTTTATTAGTATTATTGTTAAAATATGCATAATGTAGATTACATCATTTTTAGATATCATAATCTACTGATTTTGCAGGTTTTTTTTAAGCAGATTTACTTCTCTTTAAAGTCAGTAATTCGTGCAGTCTGAGTGACCTGATGGTGTGGTTTCCATAGCAGCCGATGTCTCCGATGCCCAGATCATCAAGCATCATCAGGACGAAGTTCGGTCTGGAGTCCTGCTCTGATCCAGCTCTGCTCACAGGAGAACCGGACCAGAGCAGAACCAGCACAGCGGAGAACAACCTGCAGAACAGAGGAGCTGGGTCAGACTCTGCTGTCATATTAACATCTGTTCTGAACTCTGCACACACACACACACACACACACACACAGACACACACACACACACAGACAGACACACACACACACACACACCCACACACACACACACCTCAGACTGTGTTGCAGCAGCATGTTCAGAGGAAGCCGCACGAGCAGCCGAGAGTCCCGGATGAGCTTTGATTCGTCAGATGCAGAAACACGGAAGTGTGAGTGATTGCACGCGCTCTTTCTCACTCTTCTGCTGCAGACGAGAGTTTGACCCTCAGTTTATGTAATGACTGATTTATTAACAGCACAGAATCAATCTGTGCCTTTATTTAACGCGCTTCCAGCTGTTTTCTCCACATAAACCCGACGAACAGCGCACAATCTCTCTTTTATTCGCCTATCTTCCCTTAAACCGTCCGATTTTCCCGATTCCTAACAGTATTCCCCCTCACTTTTCCTCTGCTGACAGGAGAACACATTCCCTCTGTACCTGTGAAAGACGCGCTTACCTACCGTAAACACTCATATACCGACGCATTCATTAACAACACAACCGAACAAACTCTCTTTATGTGTGTGTTTGGGTCTGATCTGAAGATGGTGCGTGTGTATAGTTGGACACAGATGTGTGTGATCGTGTTTCTGGATGTTTTATCTCCTGTGGAGTGTGTTTAAAGTGAGCGCGCTTATTGCAGACACTGTACGGTAGACTCAAACAAAGAGTCACTGTATCGCTCTTTTTAAAAGTTTGTTTGCCTTGAAAAGCTGCTTCAGCACAAGTCAAACATCTGTTTAAAATGCATGTGTGCAATAATTATTTACACAGATGTTTAATGAATATTAAACACCCTATATAATCAATTTATTACATGAGAACTTCAACACTAATGTTATCCCATGCCTTCTGCAGCTCAAGACTAAGGTTTTCCTCTGAATCTACAATAGATCTGTTCAATTTAATTTCCAACTCGACCCAAATTTGCTCGATGAGGTTAAGGTCCGGACTTTGAGGGGTCAGTCCAGCATTTTCACTGTTCCAGCAGATTCCTTAATTCTGTCAATAGTTAGTTTTATGAGTATTGTAATGGCCAAACACACACACACACACACACACACACACACACACACAAACCCTGAAACCTCTAAAATACTCTGTGTTCTAATTTTGGTCACCTCTGTGTGTGTGTGTGTGTGTGTGTGTGTGCTTGTGTGTGTGTGTGTGTGTGTATATATATATTGCTCTGTAGCATGGAATAAAATATAAAATGTGCATTATATCACTATGCATATTATTAGTAACATTATTATATATTTTATATACATTCATATTGAATATATATTAAATGTTTTATTATAAATAGCTGAAATAATGAAGGGTACTTCCTCCAAAGAAGGTTAATTGTTCATAAAATAATAATAATAATACATTTCATGTATTTGCAGACCTGGTTTGTGTCACTGCATTATGCAGCTTTGTGCAATAAAATACACACATAGTCATTTCAGTGTAATCACCCTTTTATTCAGACTCGACAAGTATTTACAGGATTTAAAAAACAAAAACAAATGGAAAGAAATGTGTTATGAATTCTATTTGGTCAGACGACACAATTTCAAAGTGAATCATTCCATGGTGTGAGATTAGGTTTTTTTGTGAGAATCAAACAAAACTGATTAATGACACAGTAATGAAACTTAACGACACTTTTTAAAGTAACTAAATGAAATGCCTCTCCCTGAAGGCTGTCGAATTACACACACACACGCACACACACACATCCCACTCAAACTATGTGAAAATACATTCAAACTCATTCTGAACAGTCCTGGTGCTAGTGCAGAACTGTAGTCGAAGCAGTATGAAGATGAGATGTTATGATGAAGCCCTGATCTGCGTCAGGAAGATGCTCTGAACTGTGACTGTGTTTGTGAAGATGACTCGGTGCCAGTGGTTCACAGACGCTTCAGTGCTGGAGTTAGGATGAGTTCAGGAGAGTGCTTAAAACTGCAGAGGAAAGACCACAACATCACAAACACAGCAAGCCCTTGTGACTGTACTTTACTGCTCTTTATTATCTGCTTCCATCGCTGTTTCAGCCTGATCTGAAAAGCACTAATGTAATATAAATCTGATAATATTCGTCGATCGGTGGACGCTCACCCTGTGGGTCGTTCTGCGTGCCGTTCTCTTCTCTGGCGCTCTCCGGGTCACCTGAAGAGAAAGCATATGTTCTCATCACACTCTCTGTGTTATCTGAGACTCAGATATTCATGAGAGAGAAAGTGTAAACCTCCACACACCTCTCTGGACCCTGAAGCACAGTTTCTTCTTCTGATAGGTGAAGTATCCGATTATGGCTCCAACAGCTGCTACTGCGATCCCACAAACAACACCAGCCACCGTCCCGGATCCACTGTCTGCCACAGAACACACACACACACACACACACACACACGGTCAGTCTGCTTCAGAGCAAGTCTGTGGGGTTTTCTCAACCCTTTTATTGTCCAGCAGGTGACCCTATTAAATGACACTTATGAATATTAATGCTGAACAAACCCCTAACACCGAGCACTAAACACTGCTTCATGTGTTCACTGAAGTCAACAAACACAGATCAATGTGAAGATCACTATTCTCTCTCTTCTTATAAAGTCAGTGGATAAGAAGAACAAGATCATAATGGTCCACTAGATGGCAGCATTATATTGAAGCCCATTTCTGCAACACAGTGATTTGATGAAACAATATTCTGACATAAAATAATAAAATGATCCAATTAAAAAATAATTATGAGATAAAAAGCCAAAATGATGACATACTAAGTCAAAAAAAAAAATCTATTATGACAAATAGACAAAATTATGATATACTACATAATGGCGAAAAACATCAACCATTTTTTGTCATAATGAGTTACCTTTTTATCTCATAATTTCAACATTTTAACTCATTATAATTTACATTTATTTTATTTTTATTTCTTCCATTATTGTGTTTTGTAACATCAATGCCCAAAATGATAATTTTGACTGTATTTCATTATGACATCAACTTTTTATCATAATTATGATTTTAGTTTTAAGTTTTATGTCAACATTTTGACTTTTATTTAGACTTTATTCCACATTATTTTCTTTCTTCCCTGAGACATGTTAGATTATTTTTACTCAGATCTTTTTTTAATCTTATAATGGTTTTTTATCTCATAATGCCATAATTGTGACTTTTTCTTTTACCATAATTATGACATGCATTATAATTTTGACTCTTTATTTTAGTCTCTCTCTAAACCTGCATTATTTTCATGTTAGGCTATTTTAGCCAGAATGCTATTATTTCATGATTTTGATATTTTATCTAATAATGACTTGGTATCTCATAATTGTGATGTTTCATGTCCATTTGAAAAGAAATGTAAGATGTGTTATTCGCGGGTCAGTTTCTGATATTTCAAGCTTCACGTAGCCACAGGTTGGTTTCTGCTTCAGCATTCATCACAAGCTCTGATGCAGTGGCACTTATCAATAGTCTACCCACAATGCAGTGCAGCAGAGAAGCCTCAGTTCCCAGAGCTGCAGGGTTTGACGGAGCGCAGTGAGACTCACACACGCTCTGACAGGAATGTTTGTGAGGGAAAGACAGACGGACAAGACTGAACCTGAGTCACAGAGAGAGACACTCAACAGAGCTTCGGCTCTTTAAACTTACTGAAGATCAGAACTGACCAGGACTGTTCTCTCATCATCATCATCTCACTCCAGTCACATTCACACGTGTAGCAGATTTACAAAAGATGGACTAAAACAACGCTATTCACACTATATTCTGACTGACGTCATCTAACATGTTTTACTGCAGACAGAGTTATTTAGATTAGATTAGATCTAACACAACAACTATTAAATCTTATCTCATCTAATCTAATCTAAATTTCCCTTATATATCTTTTCTTCAACAAAACCTTATAAAAGTCAGAATACTTTTTTTATAATGTAAATCTCTAAAACATGATTCAGAGTTTATACTTTCATATTTTATGACATTTTGTGAATTTTCGTTTTAAATTTCAATGAAGACTCTTTAAATCTCTTATCTTATGTACATTTTGTCATAATTAAAATGTTATCTCAGTTTAGATTTTTTTAATGTTTTTAGAATATTTTTGTACATTTATTTTTTATTTTTATGCCATTTGTTTGTCATAATTTTTTCGTAATCTTGTTATAGACTTTTAACTCTTGTAATTGACATTTTGTCATCATTCTGACTTTATCTCTTAACTTTACCTGATTTTTAAATCTTATAATTTTACCTTAATTTCATAAATATCACAATTTAAATTACTATCTATTAATATTTCTTCCTTGAAACATGTAAGATTATTTTAGTCTGAATGTTTGTGTTTTAGAACATATAAAAAGATAAAAAAAGATAATCCATGATTTAGATTTAGACTTTACATTTCATAATTCAAAATGTTGACTTGTTTTTAATAATTGTTTTTTTATCTGGTAATTTAGATTTTTTTTAAGTCTTAATTGTAGCATTTGATGTCACTTCAACCCATATTATTTCCTTTCTTCCATGAATGGTTGATGATGGTGTCAGAGAGTGTTTTTTACGTCAGGTGACACGCTGCCAGGCTTTCCCTCTCTGTTCCTGCATGTGCTGAAGGTGATTCACTGCTGATCTCTGTTTGTTCTGAACACATGAAGCAGAATCAGTGAGGAGCAGATCTTTGTGTGTGTCAGACTGTGTGGGACGGCAGGAATCACAGACCATTAACTGAGATGATGATCGTTTGTTCAGTCAAGCATCACTGCTTCCAGTGCTCAGTGTCAGGGGTTTGATCAGACACTCAGGACTTATGAGTAACCCTAAATATTTATCACCTGCTGGACAATAAATCAGTGTTTAAAAACCCCACAGACTTGCTTTGAAGAAGGCACCTGAGCCACAACTACAGACACAGTGTTTGTTTGACTGATGTAGTTAAAGATGTGATACCGTTTGACTCAGAAACTGCTCCAGCGCTGCGACCTAACGAGAGAGAAAACATAACGAGATTCAACACAGATAATCTTAATTTATTTTCCAGGAAACACTTTATACATCAGTATCTCAGATGCCTAGAAGCCCAGAGCTGATATTCTATACATTTATACCATTTATATGATTTAATATGCTTATAATATATGAATTTTTTAATTGATTACAAAAACTGCCTTCCAAGGTTTTAATCGTTATTGTCTCAAGACCTTGAGCGAGAACAAGTAAGCTTTATAATTTAGTCTGAGAATAATGCATGATAAGATTAAAGGTGTTAAGACTAAAAGATCACCTAAATATGACAGAAAACACAAAGTCCTGTACCTTTGCCTTGACCTGCGACGTGTCGGTCTGCAGCTCTCACTGCGTTCTCTACTGTACACAGATACAGAATTATCATAATTACACCACGTGCACTAGTATGACTTCATCATGTAACTTTACATGCCTGCACTTTTTAGGCAAACTGACTCAAATGATTCGCGATCCCGCTCCGAACTCCCGAACTGACTCAAATGATTCGCGATCCCGCTCCGAACTCCCGAACTGACTCAAATGATTCGCGATCCCGCTCCGAACTCCCGAACTGACTCAAATGATTCGCGATCCCGCTCCGAACTCCCGAACTGATTCAAATGATTCGCGATCCCGCTCCGAACTCCCGAACTGATTCCAATGATTTGCGATCCCCAAACTGACTAAAATGATTCGCGATCCTGCTCCGACTGACTCTTCTGAATTTGAATCAGTAATTACAATTCTTTACGAGTGATATTAGTGTAAATTTGTAGATTTGAAGTACTTGATATTCTGAAATGGTGATCTGAATTTTAATCTATGTATTCACATTCTTTATGAGTGATATTAATGTGAATTTGTAGATTTGAAATACTTCTATATCTGTATATTTCCATTGTGAGTTATATTGATATTGATTTGTAGTTTTGAGGTGCTTGATGTTGTTCTAACCCTGATGGGAATTTAGATGAATCTGCATATTTGCATTATTTATTAGTGATAGATTAATGTCATTTTGTAATGGACTTATTTTGTAATATGTAGATGTAGGTCAAACTCTATTTTCATTATTTATTTATTTAAATGGTTGGTGTTTTAATGTTGATTTGTACATTTAAAGCTTTAATATTTGAAATTACAGTAGAATTCTTTCAGTAATACTAATTCTTGTTTTTAAAAAAATATAAATAAATGACTAATTCTATGCACTTTGGGTGTGCTTTTTTCAGTATTCATGGGTGTCTTTTTTATTTGTATTACATTTTTACATTCTAGGGTCTTGATGTTTGTCAATTATATTAAATATTTAATCCGGAAAGGACAAAAGAAATAATGAATGAACCCCTAAAGGGTTCTATATAGAACCTTTTTAGGGGTTCCAAATACGTAGCGCCTGATAGAACCTTTTCTTCTAAGAGTGCACTGTGTTATGATATAACTTCAAAACAGGAGAAACATTGCATGTTTATGGACATGCTAATATTTGAATGCAGTAGATTGTTACCTGGATTCTCTGCTTGGGCTTTCACTTCTGTAAAGTAAATGATAAATGTTATATGATAGTGTTTATTATTCATCTGCACATAAGTGTAGCACTGAAAGACCACAGTTAAAGTGGACGGTCTGTTAATTGACAGAGCGAGTCGCCGAACCAGGAGCAGCAGATAAATGAAGTGTGTGATCGCTAACAGTGAACTGAGTACAGTGATCAGACACACACCACTGAATCTGTTCCAGTCCAGTCATGCGTTATCTGAGCGCTTCACAAGCACTCAAACCGTCGGGACACGGGGATCTTCTCATGCTCAGGGCTGTGTCATTGAACGAGGATAACGAGGTTTGGAAATGACATGCAAGCATGAATTATATGACTGTCGAGAGATTGGAATAATTCAGATGTTTTCAATGTTTTTGAAAGAAGTCTGATATTAGTACTGTTACTGTACATCTGTTCTTTACAGATTCATAGGGAAGCTCAAGAGTAAAGGATGCATCTCTTAAATGATTGTAAGTATAATTCATCATTAATCTACTACAACACAGCAGTACAGTATTAACTCTAACAGTCAGGGATCTGTACTTCCAGATTAAAATCACCAAAATGAACCCAAACCTTTAGCTGCGTCCCCAGAGTGCACCGGTTCCTCAGGTACAGTGGTCCAGGCTAGGAAAAATACAGAATATGACAATAATCATAATCCATGAAAACCATCCAAGTCACATTTCACAACAGAACCTGTCATCTGATTATTTATTCTCATGACTATTAGGCTTCCCTTTACTGTCATTTTACAGCACTGCAAGTTTTTAATTCCTATTATTATAATTATTATTATTAGTCCTATTTTTTCTTAACAATGAATCTAATCAGACTTTAATTACTGTAATACAATATAAAATCAACACACGTAAACTATAGAGCAATAAATACTACCGTAATGTACAAATACCTCAAAATAAATTTTTTAAGTAGTTTTTTAATCTGTCAATCATGAGATATTTGGAGGCAAAATATGCTTATTACAAAAATAATGTAAATATAAATGTAACAAAAATACATGATAATTGTAATATCTTAGTTTTTCTTTTCTTTTTATATCATGACAGTAACTAAAATTAGAAAGAATTTCCTTATTTTCAAAAATAAATAATAATAATAATAATAATAATAATAATAATGTAATTATATAAAATAAATGTACCATATATATATTTTATACAAAACAAAATTTAATATATATATTAAAAAAAATTTACATGCATATTTTTTTTGTAAAATATAATATTTTATTTCTTTTTCCTTTGGATAATTGGAAAAAAGTTTAAGGGAAGAATATGTGAATTCATTTGACAAGAGCAGGTTGTATTGAGTTCTCGAGTCTATTTGAGCATTCCCAGCATTCACACAAACACACACACACACACACACACACACACAAACATCCGGACGGGAAACATTCCTCTGAATTGATGATGTTTATGACATTTTACCTCCTTCTGTGTCCTCTTGTGTTGGCTCTTCTGCTTCACCTGGAGCTTTTCTAGGCGAGATTTCTGACAAAACAAAGATTTTTTAGCTGTCTTCTAGCATGAATAGTCAAAAAAACAATGAGTCATATACATTTTGGCAATTGTATTTTGATCTGTCACATGGTAGAAACTCATTAAAATGAGGCATTAATTATCACCCTCATCCTCAAACGATCATCAGCCTCCAGCAGACTGAAGAAAACACAACCCTGACCACAGAAAATACAGGCTCTGGGTCTATCAGCATAAAACTACTAAAGCAAAACCAGTTTCAAACAGTTCTCTTATGATCTCAAAGATTTGTAATAAAGATTGATATGACAATATTTATATAACGCTATAGTAACGAGCTGACGTTGTTACAGTGTAACTGTGTCAATAAAAGGCAGTTCATAAAAAGCTATTGTTTCTATGTGAGGAAAGCTAAAAGAGTTTCTGCCTGAGGTCAGACTGAGATAAAGACGACTGTTTCACCTTCTTCAGTAACTTCAGGATCTCCGACAGCTGGATCGGTTTCTGAAAGTCAAAGGATTCAGTTAAAATCATCTCAAAACAGAGTAATACACAAACATATTGCTAATATGACAGAAAGAGAGCTGTGCACCTGTTTCAGTGGCTTTATCTGCTTCATCTGCAACACAATCAACAAACACTGATCAATATAATCTCTTTATATTAATACAGGCTTTTATTCACAACCACTCAAAGCTCTGGATATTTATCGTTTAAAATAATAATAATAATAATGCATTCATTCAAACGGCTTAGAATCAGCATAAACCTGTCCATTGGGAAAACTATCACATTTATTCAATTAAAAAGTATGAACTCGGTTAGAAAAATTACTGTAACTGTGGAACATTAGATCATCAATTAGATAAATGTTTGAAACTAATGGGATTTATTGGTGATAAATGTGTAAATCTCGTTACTTTGTGCATTTAAAACACTTTAGTTTATTAGTACTGTTATAGAAATCCCATCAGCTTCATTTATGCATCACATTTAGGTGTAAGTTAAAATAAATGTGTAATCCAAATTTGTTTTACATGCAAGTCAAATACATAAATCTGAAAAATATTTTTAGACTGCACAAAATTGTATGTAAATGCTTTAGAGGATAGCTTCAAGTTTAAATTGTAGACACATATTTTTTTTTATGTACTGTATATATATATTAAATGCATTGTAAGTTGCTTTTGATAAAAGCATCTTCACTCATATTCAGATGATTATTACAAGTTTTATGTTAGAAACCTTTGTCTGTTACGATGAACAGAGATTTTTACAGAAAGTGCTGCAGTATGAATTTGTTCTCATTATGAGGATGAGTTTGGGAGGAAACGACCTGAATACCTTTTAGTGAAAGTCATTTAAAAATGCCACATAGTTTGACTGCCAAAACAGCGACTGAGAGTGAAAACAGACATTAGGATCGAGTCTGGCGTTTCTACCTGCTTCAGCTGGGTTATTCACTTCTAGTTACTGTAGTAAGTTTAGTGCTTCAGCTTAAACATATTTCAGTCAACTTCCTAGGTTTGTATCTACTATTTACATTATAATTTATTTTATTTTAATTGCTGAAATATATTTTTTATAGTTTTAGTTTTAGTTTATTTTATTATTATTAAGTAACATTATTATTATTATTATTATTATTTTAGAAACTTTAGTTCTTTAACAAGCTTATTTCAACAAAAAAATATTTTAGTTGCCAAAGCAAAATGTCTGGTTTTTGGTTCATTTGTTTTTAATTTTTAAATTTATTTTATTTTATTTTTATGCTTCATTTTAATATCTGAACATATGTATATATTTAAAATTTCAGTTTTAATCCTTCATTTTAACTTTTTTATTATTTCATATAGATTTATTTTATTTAGTTGCCAAAGCACCATTTCACATTTTTGTTTAGTTCAAGTTTTTCATATAATATTTATATTGTTTATTTTATTTATTTTTGTCTGTTTATACATGCATATATATATATATATATATATATATATATATATATATATATATATATATATATATATATATATATATATATATATATATATATATATATATATATATATATATATTTAATTATTTTAGTTTTTTTCCCTAACTGAATGATTTTTAATATTATTAGTTATTTTATTTCCATTTAGTGACTTCAGTTTTTATTTCCAGTTAGTAATTTTAGTGTTTAAACTTGAACTCATTTAGTTGCCAGACCAGCATGTCTGATCTGCTGCGTCTGTTTTTTCAGCGAAACGGCAACAGAGAGGAAAATACGTCATAGTCCAAACCACACGATTATTACAGGCTTTCAGTCCACTGACCGATAAGTTTCTATGACTTTTCCAGGGCTTCATGGTTACAGGATATTTGAAGGATTTTTGAAATCATTTCATTAAAGATTTCATTTAGAAAGAGCAGCTTCTGGCTATGAAATATTTCAGGGATGAGGACATGTTCTCTGACAGAAACTCCTTTTTTGAAATGTCCTGATCTGTCAGGTTTTGAATCTTTATTCTGTTGTTTGTGGAGTGTAATGTCTTTATGTTTAGTGTTTCTTCAGCATCTTCTGTGTTATTATACAGATAATGCATTGACAAACAGACTAACTGTTTATTCTGATTATTATGATCAAACGTAAATAAATGTAAAATGTATATATATTGAACATTGACATTTTCTATGCATTAAGCCAGTTAAAGCAGTGCATCAGTGATTTTTAACAAAAGAAAACAAGGGTGCCTTTGCATTGTGCCAAAAATCGATATTATTTTAGAATTATTGATATACTATTCATTTTTATTTTGAATAAGATATTATTTGTATATATTCAAAATTTAGTTAAATCTTTAGCAATTTTATGTGCTCTTGCTTTATTTTTATTTTATTGTTATTTATGTAATGTATTTTATTATATATTTTTCCCTTTAAGTTTTTATTTATTTCCAATTACATTAAGTTTATTGTTCCATCTTGTTGCCAAGGCAACATTTGATTTTCATTTTAAGTTATCTGACATTTATATTTTATTTCAGCTTCATTTCAAGAACTGTACATTTTATTATATATCATTCGATGTAAACGGATCTTCTTGCACCAGTTCACCAAATCGTCTCCAATAAGCATTAATCCACAAAAGACTTAAGCTGTTAACTTTTTCTAATGTGGCTGACACTCCCTCTGAGTTCAAACAAACAAACGGATATCAATATCTCGAGTCAAGAACCGTTTCTGTCAGACGCGTTTCGATTTGATTCGAGAACCGAGGAGCTGATGATACTGCGCATGTGTGATTCAGCGTGAAGCAGACTGTCACACAGAGCGTCTGAACTGAACTGATTCTTTTGGTGATTGATTCTGAACTGATTCTGTGCTAGTGTTATGAGCGCAGGTAAACAGAAGGCTTGAATCAAGGGCAATCATCGCCAATGACGTAATCACGTTGAGCGCAAAAGAACCAGTGAACCGCTTTCTTCAACCGATTTATTGAATCGAACTGTCCGAAAAAGGTACTGTTGATCCGAAAACCCATGCAACCAGTTCTTCACTCGTGAACGAGTCATTATCTGGCTCGGCTCGGTGTTCATCTTCAGTTCTCTCTTCCCAGCAGTTCAGTCAGTGTACTGTTTGAGTAAATGAATTACTCCGGGATATTGGTTTGTTTTAACTCAGAGGGAGTATCAGTCATGTTAAAAAGTTAACAGCTTAAGTCTTTTGTGGATTAATGCGTATTGCAGACGCAAACAGTTTAAACCGATTCAGTTCGATTTGGTGAACTGGTCCAAAAAGATCTGGTTACATTGAATGATTTGTTCGCGAACCGGATATCACAAACTGATTTGTTTTGAACTCTCTCACAACAGACACGGAAGAGAAGATAATGCTGAATAAAGCCGTAGTTTTTGTTATTTTTGGACCAAAATGTTTTTTTCGATGCTTCAAAATATTCTAACGGACCCTCTGATGTCACATGGACTACTTTGATGATGTTTTTCTTACCTTTCTGGACATGGACAGTCAGGAGAGCTCTCAGACTAAATCTAAAATATCTTCTGAAATCTAAAAGTCATTAATGACATCATTTTCATTTTTGGGTGAACTAACCCTGTAAGTTTAATAAGTTTACTAAGTAATGGCCGGTGGACTTGACTATGGGGTGGTTCTGGATTAAAGCCGGATTCTCTCCAGACACCGGAGGATACCTGCCCTCCAACTCAGTTCAGTGGTGTCTGAGAGGTTCACGGGCCGAGGCTAACTGGCTGTGAACCTGCAGTATTCCTGGGTAGATCTTAAAAACAATTTATTTAAATTTTAGTTAGTTTTAGTAAATTCGTTTGTTGTTGTTGTTGTTTTTTTGTTTTGTTTTTTTTAAATTTTTATCATTTTTTAATAAGTAAATATAGTTTTTATTCATTTTTATTTCATTTTTAGTTATTTTAATACATCAAGTTCTTTTTTAAATAAATAATTTTCAGTTTACTTTTATTTTTTGGCTTTTAATTTTAGTTTTACTTAATAACTTAATTTACTTAATTTACCTGGTCTCATTTTCAGCTTATATATATTTTTTTTTTACCAGTTACTACAAAGTGCTTTAATTTAAATGTCTGTGTTTGTTTAACCTGTAGGAGCTGCTGCCTCCTCTTCTGCTTCCTCTGGTGTTTTCTCAGGTGTTTCTCCAGGTGTTTCCTCGGGTGTTTCTCCAGGTGTTTCTCCAGGTGTTTCCTCGGGTGTTTCTCCAGGTGTTTCTCCAGGTGTTTCCTCGGGTGTTTCTCCAGGTGTTTCTCCAGGTGTTTCCTCGGGTGTTTCTCCAGGTGTTTCTCCAGGTGTTTCCTCGGGTGTTTCTCCAGGTGTTTCTCCGGGTGTTTCCTCTGGTGTTTCTCCAGGTGTTTCCTCGGGTGTTTCTCCAGGTGTTTCCTCTGGTGTTTCTCCAGGTGTTTCCTCGGGTGTTTCTCCAGGTGTTTCCTCAGGTGTTTCTCCGGGTGTTTCCTCTGGTGTTTCCTCGGGTGTTTCTTCAGGTGTTTCTTCGGGTGTTTCTCCAGGTGTTTCCTCGGGTGTTTCTCCAGGTGTTTCCTCGGGTGTTTCTCCAGGTGTTTCCTCTGGTGTTTCCTCGGGTGTTTCTCCAGGTGTTTCCTCGGGTGTTTCTCCAGGTGTTTCCTCTGGTGTTTCTCCAGGTGTTTCCTCGGGTGTTTCTCCAGGTGTTTCCTCGGGTGTTTCCTCAGGTGTTTCTCCAGGTGTTTCCTCAGGTGTTTCCTCGGGTGTTTCTCCAGGTGTTTCTTCGGGTGTTTCTCCAGGTGTTTCCTCAGGTGTTTCTTCAGGCGCAGGATCTTCAGCTGGTTTTTCAGCGTCTTCTGCTGAAACATAAAGATCTTTCTATCAGACATGTTTGTGAAAGCTCTCCTTAAGTGCACGGGTGACCAAAAATCACATAATCAGGGGCTAAATCTTCCGTGGATGTGTTTTCAGCATATTTAATAATATATATATATATTAACATATTTACATATTTAATATCTATCTTTTAAAGAACAAAGACCAGTTTCCCTTTTACCTTTCATTTAAAAAACACTTGAACAAGCTGTATTCAACCAAGTTTCTGCAGTTCTCACACAAAACAACCTCCTTGACAGCAACCAATCTGGCTTCAGAAGTGGACAATAAACTGAGACTTTCTTGCTCTCAGTTGTTGAAGCCCTAAGACTGGCAAGAGCGGAATCCAAATCTTTCACTACTTATCTTGTTTGATCTATCTGATGCTTTTGACACAGTTAACCACCAGATCCTTCTATCAACCCTACTGGCAAAAGGCATCTCAGGAACCACACTTCAGATAGGTCCTTCAAAGTATCTTGGGGAGGTGATGTGTCCAAGTCGCAACATCAAACTACTGGAGTGCCTCAGGGCTCAGTTCTTGGACCACTTCACTTCTCTGTCTACATGGCATCATTAGGTTCTGTCATTCAGAAACATGGCTTTTCATACCACTGCTATGCAGATGACACTCAACTCTACCTCTGATTCCATCCTGATGATCGGATGGTTGCTACTATGTCTAACAGACATTTCTTGCTGGAAGAAGGACCATCACCTTCAACTCAACCTTGCAATCCTGCAGATTTGCTTTATTCAACATCAAGAAGATCAGGCCCTTTCTTTGGGAACATGCTGCACAACTCCTTGTTCAAGCTCTTGTTCTGTGGCTGGACTATTGCAATGCTCTCTTGGCAGGTCTTCCAGCCAGTTCTATCAAAACCTTTACAATTACAATTTGCACTGGCTACCAATAGCTGCTCGCATAAAATTCAAGGCATTGATGTTTGCCTACAAAACCACCAGTGGCTCTGTACCCATTTACTAAATTCATTACTTCAGACTTATGAGCCCTCTAGAGGCTTGCGTTCTGCAAGTGAATGTCGCTTGATTGTGCCATCCCAAAGAAGCACAAAGTCACTTTTACAGACTTTTAAATTAAATGTTTGTGTTTCTGTGTTTCAGAAACATCCAGGGGAGTGCTTCATTACGAGTATTGAACAACACATATGCAAGAATTCAGCATTCTTATTAGCTGTCGACCGATATATCACCAAGGCGGATATATTAGCCAATATCTGGCAATTTCACCTACACCAGTGTTCACATTCTCCCTCTTGTTTGTTGTTGTCATTAACAGTTCTGTCTAATATGTATAGAAGTCTGGGTAACACTTTAGAATAAGGTTCCATTAGTTGATGTTAGTTAATGTGTTAATTAACATGAACAAACAATGAATAATACATTTATTACTGTATTTATTCATCTTCGTTAATGTTAGTTAATGAAAATACAGTTATTCATTGTTAGTTCATGGTAATTCACAGTGCATTAACTAATGTTAACAAGCACAACTTTTGATTTAAATAATGCATTAGTAAATGTTGAAATTAACATGAACTAAGACTTATAAATGCTGTAGAAAGATTGTTCTTGCTTAGTTCATGTTAATTAATACATTAACTAACATTAACTAATGGAACCTTATTCTAAAGTGTTACCGAAGTCTGTATAATAAGCCGATATATCAAAAAAAGGAATTAAAAAAATAGAATAACGATTGCTTTTATATAATTAGTAATAGAAAGTTAAATATTACAATACTTTCTCAGTTGCTGTCAGCATTCAGCAAATATACATTTCCTGTAAATCATTTAAACAAATCTTTGAATGGCTAATGAAAATGTTATTTCACAAACCTTGCAAACTTAGTCGGGTCCAGTTGTGAGATCTTATAAAGTGTGCAGTTGTATCCTGCATGTTCTTTACTAGACTTTCAGTCCATGCTAATTGAGTGCTTTAAACATTAAATTCGAGATTTCAAATGTATACATTTGCCCACTATGTTTACCGTGTTTAAAAAAAGTGTTAACTTGGCTTTATTAAAAAAAAGATTCCCATTGCAGAATACTAAGTGCTTTGTGGTTACAGTTTACTTCCTTTTAAATTATATTTGTTTTAAATATTTATTAATTTGTGAAAACTAAAAAAATAATCTAAGGTATGTTTATTATTATTTTGAATCCATTTTCAAATGATTTCAAATTTCTTAAATATTAATGAAAATAAATAAAATTAAATCGGCTTCATATCGGCAATTGGCCACCCTGCTTTCCATGATATCGGCATGGGTTGCCCAAAAAACCACTATCGGTCGACCACTAAGACTTATAAC
Organism: Carassius auratus; assembly: GCF_003368295.1. Lineage (NCBI taxonomy): Eukaryota > Metazoa > Chordata > Actinopteri > Cypriniformes > Cyprinidae > Carassius > Carassius auratus. Next base: position 4,047,772 of record NC_039251.1, on the reverse strand, counting down.
TTTATTAATATTTGCAATATGCTTTCATAACATTGAGAAATTCTCAAAATGTCCTTACTATGTTATTTGTACTTGATGAACATCTAAGAAATGCTTTTGTAAACTTTAAATAACATTACAATCACAAAACTGGACATTTTAACTACCTTAGAATATTTAAAATAAACATTCAAATAACGTTATGTTTTTTGGGGCTAGAAATAAAATTAGTTCAGTGTTTACGAAATGTTTCTATACACTTTAAATAGCATTATAATCGCAAAAAACAAAACAAAATTGTTATTAACAAAAATAAGTGTTCAAATAATGTTAATTTTGAGTAAAAATTACAGTTAGTTCAAAGTTTAAGAAACATACTTGTAAACTTTATATTATATTGTAATCACAACAAAACTATTTACGTTCTTAGAATGTTAAAAATAAACGTTTAAATAACGTTACATTTTTTTTAAATAAAGTTTGCAGATCATTTTAAGAAATGCCTTGTAACCTTTAATAAGTTATAATCATAACACAAAAGTGGATATTTAAAAGTTTACAATATAACAAAAATAGATGTTCAAATAACACTGAATTCTGAGTGAAAAAAAAAAAACATTTAAGTTAAATAGCATTATAATCACCACAACAAGAAAATGTAACATTTCAATGGTTTAGAAGCATTTTGTTTTCTTACATTTAGTTTTTATTTTATTTTCCAGTTAGTTACTTTAGTTCTTAAACTGAAACTTATTTCTCTTAGTTGCCAAGACAAAATTTAGGATTTTCATAAAGTTTAAATTTTAGCTTTATTTCGATTACTAAAAATAATTTTTAATAGTGTACGTTTCAGTTATCCCAGATAAAAACTCCACTTACTTGTGTAAAAGCTATAGATGAGTTTAAAACATTTGTCCTTTAATCATCTTCATCCAGTTGTTTTTCTATGCTTTCATGATCCATACAAGCACTATATACCCAGTCTATTTAAGTTTTTGTGATGTTTTATTTGAAGAACTGATTAAATTTCAATCGCTATTGATAAACTTCCTCTCAAATCCCAGGATCAACAGTCTTCCCCATCACATGATCTCACACAACATGAAATATACTTCTCATTGTATCCAAAGACAGAAGCTTCATGCTTCTCCTTTTTTGTTTCAGGGAAGAAAATCAGTCGGGTTTACAACGACATGGGGTTGAGTAATAAAATATATGGAAATATTTGATAGGTGAAGTATTCATTTAAACTTGGAGGAAATATATCTGATGTAAATCTAAATATACTATGTAAATATCTTAGCAAATAAAACTAAAATGCAAGTGTTTAATGAAGTCATGTTGATCTGTTTCAGCTCTGCACAGGTCTGGCAATAACAGACACTCAACTAGTTAAATCCAACAAAAACCTCAGAATCAGTGCCTTTGATAGTCAGCTTTAACAAAATGTTCACTTTTCATGCTCAGAACAAAGATGAAGTTCAGAACAGGCCGTTCCTGAAGCACAGACTTTGCTCCACACTTTACATTTGGAGAAAGCCAGAAATCACTGCCAATGCTTAGAAATGGTGGGGAATCGTAATGAAACGGGCACATGTCTAAAAAAAACCTTGTTCGATCGTATGATGCCACTGCTTGAGAACATTTTGAGGCCATTTTACAGAACAAAGTCTCTTCTGCTCACCAATGGTGCATTTATATGGTCAAAAATACTGTAAAAATTATGAAATTTATTATAATTTAAAATACCTGTTTTCTGTGTGAATATCTGTTAACCTGTAATTTATTCCTGTGATCAAAACTGTATTTTCAGCATCATTCCTCCAGTCTTCAGTGTCACATGATTCTTCAGAAATCATGAAAATATAATGATTTACTGCTCAAGAAACATTTCTGATTATTATCAATGTTGAACACAGTTGTGCTGCACAATGTTTCTTTAAAATCCATGATACATTTATTTTTCATGATTCACAGATGAATAGAAAGTTCAAAAGAACAGCATTTATATGAAATATAAATATTTTTTTCACATTATTAATAGATAACTGTCATTTTTTTAGTTTTAGACAGTTTAAATGCTTCCCTGATAATTAAAATATTTAATCTATATCTTTCTCATGCTTCATAAAAAAAAAAAGTTAAATAATAAATGTAAAATCTGAATTATTTCACATTTTGTGACTTGCAGTGTATTCAATTCAATCATTTTCTAATATAATATTTCTGTTGCTGTTTAATCTCATGTTGTGTGCTGTTGCTGTCATAAGTAAATTGTAGATAAGTGGATATCTCTTTCTCAAGGATTTTGTTGCTAGCAGTAATTTTCCATTGCTTTGGGATAAAAACACCTGTTGAATTCATGCTGCTCACAAATACTGGAGAAATACACAACTCATGATCTCACATCACCATCACTGTCTCCTCTGCCTCCGTCTGCTTGACTGCCGTCAGAAGAGTCTGTTAATGACTAGTCTGGACGCCAGAAAAAATACAGTTTGTAGATTTTGGCTTTCAGACTAATTTCTGTGTTAAACACATAATGAATATCTTCTGAGGAGATCTGCTAAACAGGCTGGATCCAGAATTACAGCAGAAACATGACATTCCTCTATTTCAAGCTACATGAATTCAAGAAGGGTCACATACACACTTAATAATAAAGATAAAATGCCATGAGAACATTTTTGGTTCCACAGAGAACCTTTTAGTGATCAGTTCCTAAAATAAACTTTTGATAAACTAAAGAACCTTATTCAATTCTAAAGAAATGTTTGTGTAATGGAAAGAGTGAAACCATGCATGAATGCCAGTGAAGAACTTTATTTTTTTATGGTGTTTATCTCAGTTCTTAAGGCTCACTTGCACTCTAAAGAGAAATTGAGAGAATAATAAAATGCATGGTTTTATAAAACTTATGTAAATGCATTTAATCAAACCTTTTCAGGTGCAAACTTCTACTGACATCTTAATGTTGATCATTACATCAACTTAATATTATTCAACTTAAAGAGTAAATTACCATTCAAACTAATGAACTTGTAACTTGTTTCCTTTGAAAGTTTGATAACTTTGAAAACTGAAGTTGTGTTTTGTGTCGGACTAAATAAGTAAATGGTGAAAGTAAGCGTTATCTTATATATTTCTAGTGAAAGGAAAGAGCTGTTATGTTTGAGTTCATGTTATGAATTTATGCTTGTGTTTGGCTCCACGAAGGTTTAGATCACATTTACCAAATGAATAATGACTGCACTGATACCAGTGATAAATAATGACTTAGTTATTTCTTCAGTTTATTCGTGTTACATTACAATTAGCATGTGCTCGGTTCATTTTAACTGAAATAATAACTCAGCGTAATTGTGTCCAAAACCACTGCTTTATCATGTTTTTGTGAGTAATCTACTTAAAAATGTGTGTAAACTTAATGCAATGATTTTATTAGAAGCTGTGGAAACATTTTGAAATGTTTCATTATTGAAAGATTACAAAAAAAGTTTTAAGTTTCTAGCCCAGATATGTTATAGGAATGTTTATATCTAAGGATGTTAATCCAGTTTTCTTTAGAATGTTGTTGAAAGGTTATAAACATGTTTCTATGAACTTGATTTTCACCCAAATTAATATTTTACTGAATGTTTTTTCCAAGCATTTTCTGAATAAAGAACATTTTCTCTAAACATGTTTAGAATGTTCATCAAAAACAAATGACATCATAAGGATCTCACTAATGACATCACTGTCGGTCTCAGAACATTTACTCTTAAAGTTATGAGAGTGTATATATTACATATTAATCAAGTCAAACAGGTTTTTTTTTTTAAACATAAGTGAAAGTTGCGAGAACTCTCCCTGTTATGATATGAAAGTACTGTGTTTTCATCATTCTGTTCATACAGAAAGATCTCCACAGCAGCACTTTGCATAAATCCTACAAACGATGGATGTGAACTCAATCACACCCACTAATCAGCTGAAAATGATCTTGTGCTGCTAGTGAAATGGTGTAGAATCAACTGTTTTAGCTTCAGGACTCGAGTGGCGAACAATAGCAGACCCGTATTTAATATCGCCCAGCTCGTATTTCCTTCTGTTTTTGGTTTTGTTGATGGTTTCTGAGCATGAGGGCATGAACACTGTGTCCATGTTGACATCGGTCTGATTTGACTACATTTGCACACTCTCACAGTCTCTGACGCCAGCGATGGAGGACGAGAGCTCTCATAAGTATTTGTACTTTTTATCCTAAACATGCATGATTTGTGTCTTTGTTTTTTTAGCATGTAACATCAAGATCCCCTGCTGTAAATTGAGTTTCATGAAGCTTATCATCACCTTCATCAGGAACGGCTGATTCCTCTGCTGCAAGGTCATCTGCTGGAGAATCTGGATATGAGATAAAAGGTAAATTAACAACCCAGTTTATCATCGGAATAAAAAACCGACACAGGTGCGTGGCAGGTGATATATGCTGGACCCCGTCAAACGGGTTGAGCTGAATAAACAGACTGTGAGATCTCTGTTATGAGAAACTGTAAAATAAACCTGAAGTGTGGGCCGTAAAATCATGCTGTTGCTCAGTTTTATAGCTTTGGCTCATCACAGAGGGGTGTGGTCAGAGTTATTACAGCACAAGATATGAAGGAAACATGAAAAACAACAAAACAGAAACTTATATCACGCCAGATTTATCCTGTAGAACTAATAGATGCACAAATATCTGCTTCATTCATTAAAGCAGTCATATGTTTAGTTTTCATAACTTTACTATTATTAATGCACTATATATAAGTACTAAATAGGTCTGTAAATACTGTATATCAGCCAGTATATGATGTTTTATATTTTTAAATTAGATATTTAATTGTGCATACTCATTTTCCCTTGCTTTTATATCTATGGTCATCTAAAGTCATGGTTATTACAGTTTAATAAACTTAAGCCATTTAAAGGGAAATTCAACATACTTGAGATGAAATACATGTTAACTAAAATGAAATAATAATGTAGAAAACTTATTTTATTGCGAGTAGTTTCCAAGGTAGCTTTTCTCGTTTTCATTTTCAAGACAAAAAAAAAATAAAGTAAAATAAATACAATTACTAAAACTAACTAAATTTAACATGAAATCAGAAAATATAATGACAGAAAAGTCATTAAAACGTTAACAAATCCATTCATATGAAAAACGCAATTGAAAATACAAATTGAAATTCCTTTTGAAAACTGTCCAGAATGTCCTTCCATACATTAACAGTATCTCAGTGATATTAAAATATTTTCCATGCATTACATTAAATTGTTGTGATGCATAAAGTCACTAGTAACTGATTTTAGTTGTTAGTGTTTTGTTTTTCACTTCTATCATAAATCAGATAATAAATTAGTTTAATATGTGCTATTTCTTGGTTATCAGTCATAGTATGTAAAGTAATTATCAAATGTAATGTCAAATATTAATTATCAGTATTAATCAGAATTCTGATTTCAGTGACATCCATTGTGTCTGATGCATATGCATCCAAACTCCTGACTGCTTGTCATCATAGTAATGAAGGGATATGTTTTATGATATGATCTTAAACAGATGCATCTTCAGTTTTAATGCAAATACAGTGGTATGTTTAGTCCACCAGTAGTTGTGTTTGTTTTATAAGCCGGCTTGCTCAATTGACGTCTAGTGCTTCGTGCATTATTTCTTCATATGCCTTTTGTGTTATAAAATGACGCAGATGCATTGTGTAACACCTTCTTTCAGTGTTGTCACGTTTCATCAGCTTTTCTGTCGTCGAATGGAGAAATCCTGCATGCATTTGCACAATTGCTAATGATTTCTGTCTCTCAAGCTTTTAATTTCCGCAGTTGTTCTTTTATTTGATGCCGTTGGCACAGTTGGAAGTTGTCAGATTAAGAGACACAAAGGAAGTTTACTCTAGAGCAGAGAGAAGGATGGTGGGGCAACACACCTGTCCACACAAACACCGAACAATGAACTAAAATCCAAGGCTGTGGCCGTGCATGTGCCTCGCTGCGTCTCTCAGATTTGGACAGAGGCACACAAACTCAAAAGCATCCCTAACTCCACCATGTTCTCCACACAGGGTGTGGTCTACATCTGGGACTGGATTGAGTTTCTGAGACTACACCTCAGTCCTTCTCCGTTTACAGCAGTGAGCGAAATGCATGTTCTCCTCTACATCTGGAGGAGATTTGACATATTAGCGCTTAACAGGCCTGTAAATCACCAAAGATCATATTTAGACGGGATCTTTAATGAGAGAAACGTTTTAATCCCGATCCCGAACATTTGGTAACATCCTGTAAACATTTAAGGGGTGCGATACATTCGGATGAAGTCATTGTGAGACTCTGAACGGTCAAAGCTGTTCGTCAAGAACACAATGTACAAAGAGGGAAACGCAGTGAGCTGTGAGACGCTGGGTAAGGCTTTACAGCTTCAACAAGTCATATCTGAAGGGGTTATTTTGTGACCAGAAAAATTCAATCCAGAATGTATGGATGTCCAATCATGCATGTATAATAACAATAGTCCTTCTGTCTCAAACATGTGATCTTAGAGCTGATATACAGACTCACTCTATTAAAAAAGAGAGAGAGAGAGATGCATGCTTCCCATTTCATCCAGAAGTCTCTCTTTATATATAAAATTAATGCATTATATAGTTTCAGTATTCAATTTAAAAGTATATATAAATTCATAAATGTGTTACACTAACTGTTTAAGCACAAAAAAAAAAAAAGAAACTTTGAAGTGTCAGTAGCCTGTCTTTTGTTAGGAATCTCTTAAATCTGATTTTAAACTGGTTTAAGTAAACCCTTACCTTGCATCTTCACTCCAGTCACGATTAAACTCCCAAGGATGAAAACCCACAAGCTTGACTTCATTGTGTCTTGAATGAATCTGGGCTGAACCGGGTCAGAAACGCGTTTTGACTTTGAGCGCGTGGAGATAGGTGTAAGTGTAGCTCGCGTGCGCTCGCATGTGCAACTTTCCCGCAAGCTTTTGTTGTACAAACTTTACTTTACTGGGTGTGCAGCCCTGAGTCCACCGCCCACCCACATGTGGGACTGACTTGTGCAGGATCCAATTGCAGGTCTGTATCACTGGTTTCTCACTGGAGTCTCACGCGCAGAGGATGCACTGGGAACCCCTCCCTCGCTCGACACACATTATGACTCAACAAAAGCACATATGGGTTTGCATATCGTTCAGGACAATTCTGCTATTGATGCATTTTCGTTTTCCTTTAGAATTCGTGTTTAAATACATGGCAAGTGTTCTTGACCTCCATGAACGAGCCCTGTGCAGTGAACACCCACCCAACCCCCCAAAATACTCAATGCACTTTCCTAAACGTTGAGAGGGGACGTAATGAATGGAGCTGGGTTTAAACCTAGCGAGCGGAATACTTCAGCTTTGGCTTTCAGCTCAGCTTCGCCTGAAGTGAGACACAGCTCCATTCATCCGTCTCTCACCTCTGGGGAAGTTCAGGAAAAAGCTTTTACTGTTGAACCTGAGCCACCCAGCGGGGAACACAGCAGAAGCACTCGAGTTCAGGAGATGAAGGTCATGTCTGCGCAAAACTCAAACTGCGCGGATTCTTTGTTTACACGGGTAACTTATCAGACGGGCGCGGCGCGAAGAGGCTCGATCCGCTAACGGTAGCAAACAAACAGGATCAGTTTTTTTTTTTTTTTTTTTTTTTTAGCAACCAAAAACATTTCAACCGTCACTGAAAAAAAACAAAACAATATTATATATATTTAAATATATATATATATATATATATATATATATATATATATATATATATATACAATTTTATTTATTTTTTTACATTTTTTTGCAGTGTCGGTTGAAGTTTTTTTGGTTACTCAAAAAAAAAAAAAACTGGTATATATAACTGGTATATATAACTATAATATTACCTATTATATTACCTGGCGGTAAAAACACGTTTGCAAACAGAAATTGAATGCTGACAAAGCAGTGCATATTTGACACCTCATGGTTATTTATTCTTCATCAACATATCTCAGTAAGTCAAGGTCTAACTGCTATACCTTCCTGGGGTAACCATGGCAACAGTACGCGACTTGAGCGATTTATCGGCTAAATCCAAAACCTTGCGAATAATTGACACTTAAAAGTTGTATATTTCATAAACATATCTCAGTAAGTCAAGAGCGTGCATTTTCATCTAAACACCAGCAATTGAGGTAACCACGGCAACAGTATGCGACTTGAGCATTTATCGGCTAAAACATAAAACCTTGCCATTATTTGACACTTTATGGAGCGAGCGATTTATCACAAAAATATGTCAAGAAGGGCATGTACTTTTAACTACCATTAAACAAGTGCTCCCAAACGGGAATTGCGATTGTGTGAGGAGGTAACCAAGCTGACTTAAACACTGCCAATATTTTAAACTTTAGAGTTTTGTTTATCATAAACTAATATCTCAGAAAGTCAGTGGTGTGTATTTTCACCTGGCATTAAATAGATGCTCTTGAAAATAAACTGATGCTGGAGGAGGGTAACCATAGCAACAGTGTGCCAGTTGAGCGGTTTATGAAAGTTGGCGAAACAGTGCTAGTATTTGACACTTTATAGTTTTGTTTTTCATAAACATATGTTGCCTTACGAAAATTAACCATTGTTTACTAAACATAAAACCCAAAAACCATGGTTACTATAGTTAATCGATGGTAACCACAAATTAACCATGGTTTTGCTATATTAACCACAGTTTAACCATGGTATTTGTAGTTAGTCTGTGGTTATAAAAATGGTAGTCAACACGCCAAAAAAAACATGGGTTACTACAGTTTTACTATAATAAAACCATGGTTATTTTTTGTAACTTTAATATCGGATGCAACAAAACGGTGTCAATATTTGACCTTTATACGATTTTTAATCATAAACACATCACTGAAGATATAATCAGGGCACATATTTACACCTGGCCTTAAATGCACACTGAACAGAAATTGCCATATGTTTTATCACAAATGCATACCTCAGAAAGTCAGTGCAAATTAGGCGTAATTTTACTTTATGAAAGTGTCATAATCGGATGGAGAGTTAACAAAACAGTGCCGATATTTTACATTTATAGATCATACTTACATCATAAACATACTGTATCTCAAAAAGTCAGTGTTTTGTAAAAGATAAAAATCACAACTGGATTCTCCGAAACAAACTAATAGTTTTAACCCTTGAATGTACGCTATAGGCTAGCTGTATCAATTGACAACGCAGTAGGCTATTATTATCTCAGATAAAAAGAAAATAATAATACTTGTATTTATGTCATAAATGAAACAAAAGTGAGCATTCATGACGTTTTTTTCTTAGTTTAATTCCATCATTGAGGGTCAGTCTCCCCCTGAACACGGTTCTTGATGGACAGTTCCAGCTGATGAAGTTGAAAAGGCGAATCAACCTGTTCCACATCAGATCTGCTCTCGGCTCCGAGCATGATCCACACCGGCCGGCGTGCCCCAGATCTCTCTCCGGGAATAACAAACACATGTGAGGAACGCGCTGGGAATGGTCAGGTCAGGAGCCGAGGGTCTGGTCTGATGGTGAGGATCGAGCCGAGCACCCATGCGCCTCAGCGGACTGATGCGAATTGCTGAAATGCAGTCTTTCATCTCACCAGTGACTAAGGCTATACTTGTAGCTCTGTTTATTTTTGCCATTTTGCTCATCCTCTATGTGATACTGTGGTATATATGCAGAGACGTGGACTGTGATCACGGCATTTGATTTTGGAGACCGAAGCTGCGGATCCGCGGAGAAGTCAGGGTGACCCCGGTAAGTGCGTCCGCGTGTCCTTCAGTCACACGTTATCTTTATCAAATCGCCACTCAGCACTGATAAGACATAATTTTTTGTGAGTTATGCATTCGTTTTGTTTTCCATTATAGCGCGCTCTTGCACGCGAGGTGATAGATGTGTCCCTCTGCAATGTCTCCACGGCTCACCAAACCGTCATCGTCTTGTTCATTACGACTGAAAAGACATGCACTTGAACGGATTTTCACGAAAAACAACATTTGAATAGATGAGTTGGCTGTTCGTTCAGGTTTGGTTCCATGCACGTTCCGGGAACGTTAGTTTATGGTTATTAAAATTCATCTGAGAAGAACAGAACGTCGGGATGAATTGGTTACGCGGAGCGTGCACTAACGTAGGTGAACAAACTGAAGCAATAGAACAATGTTTAATTCCCAAACATTTCAACGCAAATGCGGAAAGTAACTAGTTTAACAAAAGTCGGACGCAAACAAGATGCACGAAGGTTATGAGAAATAAACAATGACTGATGTCGCAGGTTGCAAGATGCATCTACTGTAAATAATATTTTAATACTGGTTTTGATCAAATGTTTGTTTTCCAGTTATCATGCACCGAGCAGAGGTGAGTGGTGCTGAGACTGACCGCATCTCTGCAGCAGTGGATTGCAGTCTGAGCTCTCTGAACTTGTTAACAGCATTTTATTCTCGCAGCTCTGGGACTTGAGGAGACAGACGTCGTGTAATGGTTTTCTGCTTCCCTGTGGAGATCCTAAACACCACTCGTCTTTACTATAACCCTTGCTGTGTTAATTTCCTACCTTTAATCTCTCGGTTAATGAGCATGAGTGAGGCGCTCTAAACTCGAAGTGAAACGTGCATATTTCACGCTCATGCTCGCATTATTGGTTAAGAGCCATTATGGGTTGTGAAGGAGAACCCAAGGGCAGATGCAAATTGCCACTGCAGTGTGTTTGAGAAGCACTGTTGAACTCATCTCAGCAGGGTTCATGGCTTTTCTGATCACAGACACTTCTGCATCTACACCAGTCGAATAGACATGTTTCTGCACCCATTTATTCCTGCAGATGTCAAAGTCTTTTGAATGAGATGCTGACTGGTGTATTAATTGAGAACATTAATTGAGAATTGAGAACAAAGCATGCAATAGGCAGAACGGGTCTCGGCTAATATCATATTCGTGCCTGGAGTGGGTTGGAACAGGAACAGACAGAATTAAGAGTCAGACTGAAAGACAGAAGGAATGTCCCTAGATGAATCCTATCAAACGCTCCTGTTCGTCCACTGCCTGCTGTCTGTCTGTCACTCACTCAACAGGTTATGATGGGTATGTTGAGGAATTCATTTAATCACTGCTCTTTCATTCAGTCTTACAGAAGCAATGCTTTACTGGCAATGATTTGTATATACACGAACACCTCTGTATTTGTGCATTAAAGCTCCAGTGTTTAAAGGAAACATTGCTGTAGATGTGCATTGCTAAAATGTACGAAAGCCTATATCCCGACATGGGATTAAAAAAAATAAAAAATAATTCAGACTTCTGAGAAAAAAGACAGAATTGCAAGAAAAAAGGTTCTGTAAATCTTGTAATTCTGACTCCCCTGCAATTCTCAGGTTATATCTCACAATTTTGAGAAAAAAAGCTAGACAAACTAAATTATGTGAAGAAAAGCCAAACAAAACAAAACAAAAAAAAAGTTAGATTTGTGTCTCAATTACTTCATTATTTATTCTATGGCAGAAAAAAAAATCAAAATTCTGAGGAAAAAAATCACAATTACTAAACTCAGATTTGCACGATTAGTCACAATTATTGATAAAAACATGTCATGGTGGAAACAAGCTTCCATAGAAAAGTCATTCTGTCACACTCTCATCTCAGTTCAGCAGATTGTGAAAGTCTCGGCAATCAGATAGTTTCACAGGTTTGAATGATGCAAAATACACAAGGGACTTCAACCGCAATGTTTTATTATGTTTTAAATATACAAATGATATACCCGAGCCTATTACCGTAAACACTGCACAATTTAATATATATACAGTGCTGTAAAACGTTTTTTTTCCCCCCTATTTGTCACACTTAAAAGATTCAGATCATCAAGCATTTTTTTATATTACACAAAGATAATGCAAGTAAATACAAAATGCAGTTTTTAATATACAGCCTTGACCATATTTGGAAGTGAATTTCAGCTAGTGGAAGCATTTGGTACTGCGGTCAAACAAAATCTTATCATTGTTTATATCAACTTTAAATTTGGGACACAACTTGTTTAGATTTATGGCTTTCATTTTCATGTAGTTTTATATTTTTTTTTGTGTTAAAATGGTAAAGTTCACAGTTTTGCATCTTTGTCTGATTTTCATTTACTTCAAAGTTAATGTTTGTTTGGTTTGTTTCATGGCTTATAGTGCTCTAATGAAGACTTTTTTAAATCCATATGGGCAAAATACTTACAGAACCAATGCTGCTGGAAAAGGTGGACAGCACTAATGCACACAATTCATTTAATACATTTTGGCTGCGGGATGAAAGCTGTTTCTCTGTGAGAGTGTGTCTGGCTCGGCGGTGTGTGTGTGTGTGTGGATTGGCTGCAGGGAGCTTGTGTTTGGTGGGATGGATGGATGAGGAACTCCTGGAAACGTAATCGAGTGGCAATCATAGAAAGTGGGCCAGGAAGGGCTCTCTCAGGAGGAATCTGAAGCCGTCCGTGTTTCTCCTGCGAAACCAGCAAACACTCACTTTTAGCTGTCAGTCGTATTGCTTCCACTCAAGATGCTGCGTGACACGGAGATATAATAAAGTCAGACATGGATGCGGGTTATAAATAGATGATATGAGTCAACTGTTATGTAAAGTTACATTTTTAACTGCCTGTTTATGGAAACCAGACATGGATGCGGGTTATAAAATCCAGATCTGAATTGGATTAGAAATGTTCTGTCTGATTCCATGCACTTGAGATTTTTCTTGTATTTAGCTTTACTGTTATACTGGAACGATGGATGATGACTGATGGGTTTTAAAAACTTTTAATTCCCTCTTTTGCATATCAAGGTCTACAATTATATTCTACTATATTATTTTCTTCACTTGGTCTTGAAATGTCAAGCATTATTTATGGATAATTTCAGCAGTGTTCACTTAAAAACGGAGGTGCATGAGCAAAAAATAAAAATGAAATGTAGTGTTATATATCTGTTTTAGTTTTTAGATGCTGCTTATCTGAATGACAGGCAATACTGCTCATTTATTTTGCTTTTTATTTCACAGTTTTGCGCACGGGTTGTGATACTGACGGGCTTTGAGATGGTCAGACAGCGGATGGATCTGGAGTTCATGTCATAATGGGTAATGTCCAGTCATACATCAGTTATCATTATCATAACACAATCCACAGGCATTGAGCTTTGAGTCTCCGGTCTGCAGAAATGATAAAAGTTCTCATTAAGCTTCAGAAAATGTTATTAGGAGCTGGTTACAATAAGATTGTGGGGCTTTCAGACGTCTGAGTGTGGCTTTTGAGTCTGGCTTTGATTTATGTTTGTAATAAATGGTGGGACAAATCAAGAAACACTAAATTTAGCATTTATTATTCAATATCCAGAAAATGAAGTATATTTGTGACATAGCACAAATATACCAAAAACAGGGTTATTATAGTTAATTGAAACTAAAACCATTTTTGTTACTTGAAGTTAAAATAAACTTAATAAATAAATAAACTTTAATAAATAAATGAAATAAATATAAATTTATAGAATTAAAAATTAAATTAAGTAAAACTTTATTCATAAAATAAATTTTAATTTATATTGATAATATATTGTTTTATTAAACTTTTACAATTTTAATTTCGTTTTTTTCTTGATGTACTAAAATAACTGAACTAAACCTCAAATAAAAATGAATGAAAACTATATAGAGATATTTAAAAGGAAAAACAACTTATACAAATGGCAAAAAAGTTCAACAAAACTAATAAAACTTAACTAACTTAACTAAAATTAAAATATTAAAACAAAATATAAAAATAAAAACTAATCATAAAAAATAGAAATATAAGATATAATAGTTTCAGTGGCCAATTCAGACACTTATATTTACCCATAATCCATAAATACAGTTGCTTCTCAATAAATCAGAATGTCTTGAAAAAGTTTATTTATTTCAGTAATTCAAATCAGATTGAGAAACTCATATATTAAGTAAATTCAGTGCACACAGACTGAAGTAGTCTAAGTCTTTGGTTCTTTTAATTGTGATGATTTTGGCTCACATTTAACAAAAGCCCACCAATTCACAATCTCAACAAATTAGAATATGGTGACATGCCAATCAGTTAATCAACTCAAAACACCTGCAAAGGTTTCCTGAGCGTTAAAAATGGTTTCTCAGTTTGGTTCACTAGGCTACACAATCATGGGGAAGACTGCTGATCTGACAGTTGTCCAGAAGCCAATCATTGACACCCTTCACAAGGAGAGTAAGCCACAAACATTCACTGCCAAAGAAGCTGGCTGTTCACAGAGTGCTGTATCCAAGCATGTTAACAGAAAGTTGACTGGAAGGAAAAAGTGTGGAAGAAAAAGATCTGCAGCCTTATGAGGATTGTCAAGCAAACTGGATTCAAGAATTTGAGTGAACTTTACAAGGTATGGACTGAGGCTGGTGTCAAGGCATCAAGAGCCACCACACACAGACGTGTCGAGGAATTTGCTGAACCACAGAAACGTCAGAGGCATCTTATCTGGGCTCAGGAGAAGAAGAACTGGACTGTTGCCCAGTGGTCCAAAGTCCTCTT